>NC_079157.1:21010201-21310201 GCF_947563725.1 Argiope bruennichi | reverse complement strand
AAGTATCACAACCAACGGATACCGACAGAAATAACATTTTCGGATTAAGAAATTTTATTACTGTACTCGTAGAATTGCACTTGATCCCTTATTTAATATCCTTGAACCCTACTGAATTATTGGTGATCAGCTGATAAGATTAAATTTCACATGAAGGTTTAACAAGAGCTTTTTGTTACCATTTGTGAGAAGCCAGATAATTTGCGCTTTAAAAACAGTGTTGCTATGAAGATTTCACATGAAAGGCTTGGCATCAATGACCATCAAGGAGAAGCTTCTGCTTTTACAATGAACAATTCAAAGTAACTTTACATTTCCGGAATTATACGCTTCAAGAGGGCATTTAGATGTAAACTTCAAATTATCTCCCAATGGACTAAACATTCCGCTTACGCCTGCTACATGGCCTATGATTTGATAAGGTACCTCAGACGATTTAAATCATATGCCTTAGTTATTTTACATGAAATTCTCTATGGCAGAGTACACACGATAAACTATGGTCTTTTTTCATTGCTAAGATTTTATCTTAAAGTTACTGAAGGGCTCGGAATAACTAGGAAATCAAGCCAATAAATCGCGTTTCACATGCCGATAGTATATAATGCAAATCCAACGGGAATAGTTGGGTTGGCATACTCCTAATAATTGTGTTGTAGCAGACAACGCCTTTCATGGCGCTTTCGTACGATAGTTACGAAATATTCCACTTTAATGTGAAATTTAGCCCTTTCATAGAATCTATGGCGAGTTATTTGGCGATTAAGCACTAGTATGGGTTAATAGCAATATACAAAAGTCGAATTTATATTTTGGACTCGTTAATATTGATCGAAACGAAAATACTAAAGTGCACTTGTAATTACAAAATCCCATGGTTAATTCTATACATTTAAGTCAATGCGTTTTGAATTATCGCGTTTAGATGTTTCTGAAAATAATAACCGATAGACAGTACTCTGTTTTGGATTGGCTCAAAATTTCGTAAGTGTCAACACTAAATGCGAGTGCTGAATTTTATCGATCTAGCTCTCTTGGTTTCGGAGTTGTGTTAACTTATATTCCAACAGCCGGGAAGACAGACATAAGAACCGATTTTGCTCAGAATTTGATAGAAGTGTGCAAGTTTGATGTAAATGCAGTGTAATAAATTTAAATCGTCTAGCTCAAAACAGTTTTGATTTATCTTTGTCACAGATAAACTGACATTTTTCCAAAAAAGCATTTTTCGAACTCGGGGAAAGATTTAAAACGAGGAAATTGGTAAAAATTTGGAGTTCGAATGTTTGACGACCACTGTACTTTATACTAGACGTACAAGAAAGTAAAAACCAAGAAAATAAATTATGCCAAAGATCAACGGGAAATCTCAGGTTAGGTCATGTATCTTCGAGGAATTTTATTAATACAACGTTTTCAAATGGTCATCTGTATCATTTAGTTGTACTTAACAAGGCTATAAGCGACATATTTGAATACAATACGTCACATTGTTTTAAAGTTTGTTTAAGCCTAGTTTTTTTTAAAGCGATTAATGCTTTATCGAAGCAATTATTCCTTGCAAAATCTGGCATATACTTACCACCGACATCGTTATAGCAGGGATGACCACATAACCGTTGCAGAAGGAGACTATTGACAATGCAATGACAACTGCAGTTCCCAGATAAATGACGAGTTTTATCCAAATACTAGCATCCTGAAATAAAGAGGTTTTATTATTAGATTGATACAAGATTCTGTCTTGATTAAGAAGTGGAGATATGCAATTTAACTCAATTTCAGTATGATATAGATGGCATATGGAATACTACTTCATCGTGGAAATTAAATACAACGGGGGTGAAAAAACAATTTTATATTCCCAAATTTTGAATGCTTCCTTTAAGTTGCTTCTATTTTGCAAACTTCAATTTTTTTTTCGTAAGCAGTTATACAGATCGTATTTAAAATTATGCAAAGCACTATTGGACCACCAGTTCACTTCATGTTTTTACCACATCATATGATGACAAGTATTTGAATTCTATACAACCTGCATATTTGCAGTACAACTTTCGCATGCTGTTATATAAAACTGATGAATTTCGGAAACTACAAGTTAAATTAAACTAGACTGAATGCGTTTTATACGATTCGCTCGTTTTTTGCTGTTCGTAGAGAGAACAATTAGAGTACAAGAGGACTACACCTCTTGAACCGGTTGAATATTTATGTATGGGTTTTCACCGAGAGGAATAAAATTTTGAATGCTTCTTCGTATACATATACAACTTAAAAATGCAACGAGTTTGGCGACTGAAATTAGTGTATTTGTATCAAAACCGTTAGTAGTATTTTTCGTAACGCCGTTTTTCAGAATACAAAATTTCATTGACACGCGTATTCAGAAAAAAAAAGATTAAGTTTAATAAATCAAAATGCTAACACGCGATTGATTTTCAAGGTCACGAAATCTATCGTTATTAGACAATAAAGAAATACTGGAGTTGTCAAATATTCGATTTCACCATCTAGATACATTTGAAAACCGCAGTTTTGGAGTATATTTTTTAATGGAAAGCGATGAGTGTTTGAAGATAACGAGTTGTCAAAGACGAGTTCGCATAAGGGTAAAATTAAAGTATAAAGCTTCCAGTTCATTGAAACGAAATCCATTTTTAAAAATTAAGACCGAGTATTTAACCCACCGGAGAAGAACATTGTTTAGAAGACATTCAGTATGCATAAATCAAAGACGCCATGTTGCTTCTTGCTGCTACGTCTAAATATTGGAGTTTATTTACGCCAAGTTGCTTATGCACAGCACAAAATACTTATAAATAAAAGGAGTACCACGTGTGCAATATTTCGAATAACATAACCTACCTGGAAACAAGTAGATTGATGAAGCTTAAGAGCTCAATGCAGAAAACACTGGACTACAACTAGAAGCATTTCCCCTTGCTTTTAGGCTGTTAGTTGCAGTCAACAAATAATGAAAGGAACTGAGAAGTATCATGGATCCTTCCATTAACCGACTGGTTAGTAAGTTTAAAAATAAGTCTTGTCCCAAGGATAGGATCCCATCATTACGTTTCATCTTTATAGCTCTATATTTTGGAGTTAATTTCTTCACGTAAATATGAGCTTACGCAATATATTGAGAGATTTGACTAAAACATTGGTATTGAGTGATAATTTTGGCACAAAGATCTATTCAGTTGTTTAGTCCAGTCGTTAAGATAGTATGTATACTGTTACCAGAATACATGCTACTCACACTGGATAAACATGAATATAAAGATACAAGGAAATCTGGTCGCTAATACTTTCAGATAACAATAAGATTTTCTTACACGAGAATACGAAAAACAAAGCAGGAATGTTCATTCCAAAGTTTTCTTGCATATTATGTCGTAAAGGCCTTATCCATTTTCCTCCCCTTAAAATTGTGGACCTCGGGCAAGGCCGTGATTACTTCTCATGGCATTGGAGAAAAATAATTGCCAAATACCGATCGTTGACGTGATTATAGCGTTTTTTGCAGAATATTTCGCGAAAATGTTTTTGGACGCTTTTTGGTGGCCGATTAACACCAAAATTCGATATGAAAATACAGTTGTCGCAGGATAATGCGCCGAATTTAATAGCATTATGGCCATCTCTTTCGTGTTATTGCGTTTACATGCGAGCGAGTATAAACAGATAGACTTAACCATCTGCCAGATTTGGTACAAAATTCGATTAGTATCCACATTTTAGATGGTATCAAGTTTCATTTGTCCCTTCGCGTTTTTTACCTATCCATATAGACATATTTCCTGTGAATGGATTTCCTTTAAAATTCGATATAAAATATACAAATATGGTAGTAGTTCTATATATCAAATTTTAAACATCTCGTTCAAAGCGGTTTTGGGTTATAGTGTTCATAGGTAGACAAAATACCAAAAATGTATTACTTTAGGAAGGGAGGAGTCTGTAGACATGACAGTTTTGTTAAGGTCTCGTGCTCGACTTTCACACTTTGTTTACGAGAAAGTTGAGAATTTTGAATAGAACCTATGGAAACTAAATTAACGCTCAACCATCAGTGTTTCAAATAACAAAAATATAAAACTATTGATGAAGTAGTACTTACGGGTTCTGCTCCGATTTCTTGATAACCCGATCGTCGATGTATAATATAGTTTCTAATAGCCCCTCTGAGCGAGCGAGGTACGACCAAACTGTTCATGAATTCTGCAGCTCTATTCATATTCCTGTCCGATATGAAATAAAAACTTAAAATAAAAGAATTAAGAATGCCAAGGAATTAACAAATGCAATTTTCGTTAATCCGGTGAGACTTTTATTGAGGGAAAATTCTTGATATGTTGCCATTAGTAAAAATCTTATTTGAATATCTATTGTCCAACTATGTTTGAGAGAAAGATCTCATTAACTTGGTGGTAGAAGAAAAATCTATTTATTCTTTAATATTTTTCATCTTTAAATATATCAGATAACATAGCTTCTAAGCATTAGTAGATTGAATTTTTGAATTACTGTCTTTTTATGCATGTTTAGATAAAGGTCCTCACAATGTTTCGGAGGTATTAGACCAACCTCTTGAATCTACATTATTAATTTCATATTTAAATAAATGAGACCACAATAGCTTCTGAGTAGATATCTTGAATCTCTCATTTCTATTTATGTTCAAACAACTGAGACCAAAATAACTTGATATCAGTAGGAAAAACTCTTGAATCTCTAATATTCATCCATGTTTCAATTAATGACTTTACAATTACTTGGATCTTTAGTATTTTTTATGTTTAAATAAATCAGACCAAAATGGCTTGCATAATTAATATTTTTCATGTTTAAATAAAGGAGATCATAATGATTTGGATCTTTAGTATTTTTTATGTTTAAATAAATGAGACCACAATGCCGTCCATCGTATCAGAAAGAGAATACTGATAATATCGTTCTGGCCATCGTTTTCGGTACATGAGAGTGTTTTATATTATAACTGATATTTTTGTCAAATGACTTTTTTTGCAAGTAGTAGGATTTATTGAAGTATAAATCTCATTATTTTAATAGTACAGCGATTTTCATACGATAATATGGGCTTGAAGACCCGAAAATCAACGATGCGATAGCCCATTCGACGAAAGATCCGCCGTGTATATGGGCTTGATGAAAGTTATATCTTATATTGAGAATCAAATGTCATCTTTGCGTGTAGCAAGTAAATCTGATGAAAGATTTATTCAGGTCTAAATCTCATCATTATATTAGGGCAGCCATTTCCATGGGTAATATCAGCTTGAAGACTGGAAGGTCCATGATTCGAGAGCCTATTTGACGAAGCATCCGCCATGTATACGGGCTTCATGAAGGTTAAATCTTATATTGAGAATCAAATGTCATCTTTGTGTGTAGCGAGTAAATCTGAGGAAAGAGTTATTCAGGTCCGAATCTCATCATTATATTAGGGCAGCCATTTCCCTGGATAATATCAGCTTGAAGACTGGAAGGTCCATGATTCGAGAGCCCATTTAACGAAAGATCCGCCGTGTATACGGGCTTCATGAAGGTTAAATCTTATATTGAGAATCAAATGTCATCTTTGTGAGTAGCGAGTAAATCTGAGGAAAGAGTTATTCAGGTCCGAATCTCATCATTATATTAGGGCAGCCATTTCCCTGGATAATATCAGCTTGAAGACTGGAAGGTCCATGATTCGAGAGCCCATTTAACGAAAGATCCGCCGTGTATACGGGCTTCATGAAGGTTAAATCTTATATTGAGAATCAAATGTCATCTTTGTGAGTAGCGAGTAAATCTGAGGAAAGAGTTATTCAGGTCCGAATCTCATCATTATATTAGGGCAGCCATTTCCCTGGATAATATCAGCTTGAAGACTGGAAGGTCCATGATTCGAGAGCCCATTTGACGAAAGATCCGCCGTGTATACGGGCTTCATGAAGGTTAAATCTTATATTGAGAATCAAATGTCATCTTTGTGAGTAGCGAGTAAATCTGAGGAAAGATTTATTCAGGTCCGAATCTCATCATTATATTAGGACAGCCATTTCCATGCCGGCGTCCTGGCATAGGGGTAGCGCGTCTTCCTTGTGATGTGGCCGTCCTGGGTTCGAGTCCCAGTTCTGGCATGGTTGTTCTGTGTTCTATCTGTGAGGTGTGTGAATGTGCCCCCCTGTAAAACGGGGTTGTGCAAGCGAATGTGTGTGCGTTTCATCTTCATATGAGCTAGAAGTCAGACTTCTGCCTAGGGTGCTTAGGGGTCTTTGCCCTCAGAAGCTGCTTCAATCCCTTTCCGTGGTAACGCGGACACGACATCACCATCAGCCATTTCCATAGATAATACCAGTTTCAAGACTGGAAAGTCCATGATTCAAAAGCCCCTTCGAAAAAAGATCCATCGTGTATACGGGCTTCATGAAGATTAAATCTTATATTAAGGATCAAATATGAGTGTAGAGAGGTAATCCGAGGAAATATTTATTCAAATATGAATCTCATTCTTTAATTAGGACAGCCATTTCCTTGAGATAATATCAGCTTGAAGACCGGAAGTCAAGGATTCGAGATCTTATTCCAGGAAAGATCTGCCGTATATACGGGCTTAATGAAGGTTAAATATTATATCAAGGAGCAAACGTCCTTTTAAGTGTATAAAGAGGTAATCTCAAGAAAGGAATAGTGAGTTTTAACGTGTCATTTTCATTAACTAATCATGGTTTAAAATTGCTGTTTTAAAATAATTCTTCAAAACTGAACGTTAATCGAAACTATTCTATTCTTTTTCCTATTTTGATCTTTCACACCCATTACGAATTCACTTACGAACCTCTTCATTTTATGAAAGCTGTGATTACCACGGAGCAATTTTGTCTTATGGACAGAAGGTTCAAATATTCGAGATACAATTCGATGTAATATTTGCTGTATATACGAACATAATGCGATTTAAATTTGATATAAAAGATGAAAAATCTTTTTACTAGTATGGGAAGTAAAGGTTGACCGAAGGAATTGTTAGCTCATATGACATCTTCATCATCCTACCATAGTTTCAATCTGCATGTTTAGTTCCAAAATATCCTTTAAAATGGAGTATTAATCGAAATAAATTAAACTCATATTTACTTTGATATTTCATGTCCATTATGAAACTCGCCAATTTATTAAAGCAATGATTGCCCCGAAACAATATTGGCTTGAAGACCGAAGATTCAAATATTCGAGATGCAATTCGCTGAAATATTTACTATATATACCAATTTGATGAGGTTTAAAGTTGTGGAGGGTCAATCATCCTTCTACTAGAGTGGGAAATAAAGCTTGAGGGAAGGAATTGTCAGCTCAAGTGACATCTTCATCATCAAACCTTGGTTTCAAATTGCAATGTCTATTCGAATATATCATTTCAAAACGGAGTGTTGATCGAAGTAAATTAAATTCATCTTCATTTTGATCCTTAATACCCATTGAGAACCAGATTTCGAATGTTTACGGTTATTTGAGTCATATGCGTGTTAAAATTGATGATCATTTTAATTAAAATGCGCTTGTGCCAGCTAATATGGGGGAGGCTTGTTTAGGTATAGATTCGGTTTAGGTGTTGGATATTTCATAATACTCTCGAATTACAGTCCTATTAAACTGAATATTCGTTTCATATTTAAATTTTCTGAATGCTAATACTAATATCTTGGATTAAAATCATATTTACAGAGAAGGGCATATTGAATTATCATTATATTTATTTAATCATGCATGAGAATTATGACCTCTATTTCACTGAATATTCGTCCCATATAAGTGTTTTATAAATGCTAATAATAACGTCATTAGTCAAAATCATGTTTGCCGGTAATGCTTGTTGAAATATCATTTTCGTCGTTTAGTCATTCATTTTAGTCATTTAGTCTCGGTTATTTTCTACCATTCTTCATGTATTTTGAAATCGGAACAAATGTCTGGTACAGTATGATAATGTTAGCTCAACGATTTAATACAATTTAACCCTAAACTGGGGACGTGCGGTCTGTGAAACCGCTATCGATGTATTTTCGGTCACCCCTATTCTATTTTTAGCTCAATTGAATGGATTGACCCCGTAGCTTCTTGTTTTGTGATCTTCAATACACGTTCACTTCTTCAACCGATTTCATCTGATGTCTTTTAAAATAATTCAGTTATTTCTTTAAGCGCGGTCTCTAAGACCGCACCTCCCTGCTAGTGCCCCAGTGATAAACAAGGCTTAGCAGATAGCGCTAAAATTTGGGCCCTGAAATATCATCCAATTTACTGATCCTATTATGAAGCAGTGTTTTTATACTAATACATTCATTAGAAAATTTAATTTGAGTGTAAATGAAATGCGGTCTCGTAGACCGCACTTCTCCAGTTAAGGGTTACCCAAAGGATGTTACTATAGTGCACAATATTTTACAATAATTCGCTTCTTCACAAAAGCATATTTACTGTTCGTTTTCGGATTCGAAAATCCTCAGAGCTTTTTCGTATGTGTCAGAATGTGTTTATTTAATCAAAAATAGCAATAAGAGGAAAGATAAAAGGAGGAGATGTTTACATATAACAATAAAGTGAACTCTGATTGTCCGCAAACTTGCGAGGCGTAAAACCTGCGGATAACCAGTAATATTTCCGCTAAATATATTGATTATCAACAAAAATTTTTAGAGAAATTTTTATTTACTTTAATGGGCAATAACATTAAATTATGATGAAAAAAATGGGCAATTTATGTTTTTAAAATTTGCTAATTCACATTTTTTTTACAAAATAATAATTTTTTAGATTAAAACCTTTTTTCATTTGTTATTGAATTTTTTAAATAACATTTTGAGATTAACATCAATAGATAATCTCGATCACATTTAATGATATCATATAAACTATTCTTCGGCCACTCCTGAAAGTTTTTTGTCACTTGAATAACCATATAAGCATTCAATACGCAATTTTAAGTTAAAACAGCACATAGGAACAATACGATGATCACATACATGTGGGAAAAACACTGAATGAAAAAATATCTAAAGAAACAGAAATTAAGGTAAAAGAATTCTCGAAATGCGCTCCTCCTTTCGCATTTCACCCCTTACCGAAGTAAAATCATTGAAATCTGCTAATCTTACGATACTGAAACGAACAGTATAAGCACATAGCAAAATACCATCCTGTGCAAATGAATAAATTATCTAACTTGTTGATGGATACAAGATGAAACTAGTGGAAGGGGTGTCTCCAAAACTTTTTCGCATGCTCTTTAATAAAGATGATATCCCCATCACCCCCTTTTCTCCGCATAAAAATATAGACGTACATTTTTATTTTCAGATTCCCACACATACGAGTTGTGTGCTTTATGATATAATAAAAAATGCATTAATGTATTATGTATATAATTGCATGATATTGATAATCAATAGTTAAGAGACATCGGTCTTGGTTTGAATTTAGCAATTTTATCAAATCTAGCATGCGATATTTGGCGATTTTTTAGGTGTTATTGAACATTAAAATGTGCATCAGATGCTAATAAACAGAAACTAGAAAATTGAAAATGTATTTTCGACTGATTAAATTCGGAACTTAAGATAAAGTCGAAACTGTATTCACAAGAGCTTCGTACCGAATTTCATTTATTTAAGTCATTCCATTTGCCTGCATATAAAAATACAATCCAACAGATAATCTTCTGACCCCTTTGATTTTCCGAATATGGCATAAGTTTAAATTTTAGATAACATTTAGTGAGTATGTTTAATATCTAGTTCTTCACATGTTTTAGTTATATCTTTAGTCTGATTCTTCTGAATGAATGCCAAACTTCAGATGGGGCCACCCAGAACGAATATAATAAAAGTAACACCCCTTAAAATTTTCCAAGTACTCTTACGCTTGTCTGAATAGATTTTTGGTTTTGTGGTGTTTTATGGCACAAAAGCCATATCTGGCCATACTGAGCCAACTTGTCTGAATAGAATAAATGTTTGATGTGAAAATATTAATAGAACTTTCAAACTCCTCTCCTGAATGCATGGATAGTTTAAGAGCAACTTCTGTTAAGAATCTGTGATGTTGCTTCTCGGAGAGGTTACTCTCATAGCAAGGAAGAGACCTGTACAGTTATCCTAATAGCTGTGGTATGGATAGGGCATCAATAACTAGCGGTCAAGACACCAAATTGGTGAAGAGTTTTGTAACTTGGAACAATGAAAGGAAGTTTCTGAATGACAGGAAGATTGAGATCTCCATTAAGACTCGAGATCTAGCGTTTCTTCTAGAATATTCGTTACCGTTTCATAGATACGATAAAACCGAGAGAGATTTAAGGCGGAAAGTAGTGGATAGAATTCTCAGTTTGGAGATTTATCTTTTTACGATTTGTTTGCGCATGTACTGTTGATTCTACTATGTTTTGCCGCTTGTCCTTCATTATTTCTTGTAGGATAAAGTACCGTTGCCTGTTATTGAGATTGACAGACTTTATTTTCCTGCTTATTTTTATTTTTTCTTCCCACAAGTCTTTTCCTTAAGACCTTTGTGTTTGTGTGCACATTATCAATGTTCATAATTAGAGCAATATTTAAAAGTAAACTTGAAACACTATCATGCTTCTTCGGTCTAAAAGCACAAATTTCTAAGGAATGCATTGCATTTAAGAATCATTAAAATTTCTTTATTCTCAGTTTAAAAAACATTGCAAGTCTGAATAATTTATCAGTCAGATAAAACAAAGCTTAAAAGTATTAAAAACTATCTTCAACAGGAAGTCACTATATCTGGGGCAACTTCTTCAGAGCTGCCTTCTGGCTCCGTCCGCTCTCCTCGAAAATTTGGTGGAAGGCAAAAGATGTCCCTAAAATAATCACCAACCGTGTCGAATTCTTCATCAGGAGCTTCTTTCCTTCGAGTTCTCATTTTCCACCAAAAACGGAAAATATAGCCTAAGACCTGTGGGAGGAAAACAAAATTAAGCAGGAAAAGTGAAACAACAAGGACAATAGCAAAGGATTTGCGTCTTTTCTGAATAATCAAAAAACCCTGCAAGCCATTGAAAGGTGACTCGAACCTCTGATCAAAAACGTCATAGCATAATATTTTGTTTGTAACTTGGTTACTTGTATATTTTTACAGCCCCGTGTTTACGTTTTTCAGGTTACGTAAAGAACCTCAAGGTAATGGATTTAAATAGCGAATTTCCGATTACGCCGCCGAGATGGCAATCGCCATGTTGGCGATTTTCATTCCTTAGCAATTTGTCGTTGTGACCGTAAAAATAAACATGTCAAATATTTATTTCTAAAATCTCCTTTTAATCACATAGCAGCAATGATGTCAAAAAATGTTTTTAGAATTGTCCCAAAGCCATGAGTATAAATCGCATAGTTACAGTATTAGAAAGAATGTAAAAAAGGCTTTAAAACATTTCTAAAAATTTATTAAAAGTAAAGTAATAGATGCAAGAAAAACCATTGAAGGTCTTATTTATAAAATTTCACAATATTTAAAAATGGTTTCTGTGAAATAATATGCTCCAAAGACAATGAAAATAATTTCCTCAATAAGTTTTAATCATATTTAATTAAAAGTCTTAATAAAAATCACGATCCAATACTTAACTATCTAACGATTTAAACGAATTTCTCGTTATGTATGCAGCTTCTCACATAATGCTGGAATTTGAAGATAATATACAAGCAGATAAACATTGTTAAATTAGAATAGCCAGGTTGAAAATGAAAGCAATTACAAATCAATGTTTCCCCAAAACATTCTTATAATCTCTAATAAAGTTTTTATCCATCCCCCCCCAAAAAAAAAACGAACCTTGAGTATGGCAAGAGAACGTCTTTCAAGACATTAGCGTTAAATAGGAACGAATTATTAACCTTTTGGCTTGAATTAGCCTTTTACAGAATCTATCGTGTGATCCTTGGCGAATTTTTTGGCGAGTAATCTTTGGAATGCGGTTTGTGTTTATACGCAATCTTCTCATATGACTGAAACCGAAATTTGACATAATACAGTTGTAGTTACGAAATCCCATATCAGATTTGATATATTTAAGTCAGAGTATTTGATTTATCATATTTACATACTTCTGAAAGTACCGATTGAAAAATGATCAAGACATCGTTGGTTTATAGATAGATAAAATTAGATATATAACTCGTTATTTCGTAATTATCGAGTTAGTTTATGTTCAAACAGTTTGACAGATTTTCTTTTAATAGATTTTGCTCGAAAATTGATAGAAACCTACAAATTTGATATAAAGACCGTATATCAAATTTCAACCATCCAGGTCAAAGCAGTTTTAAATTATTTTTTTCACAGACAGACAAATATTTTCCAATCATGTGTTTTTCGTACTTAGTAAGGTTTAAAACGCGGAGATTCGTCAAAATCTCGAGTTCGAATATTCTAACGATTACAATACTTTCTTTTGTGGTGAAAGCTACGGGACACGAGTAATTACTTTTCTCTTGTAGTCTTGTTACTCTGCTGCGAACCACACTTTATACTGTATATACGAGAAAGTAAAAATGAAAATTAATTTGACTTTGGTTGAAAGATACCACTGCTTAAAGGAGTTTCACATAATCGAGATTATACGTATATAAATATTTAAATCAAAATGACACCTAAAGACAGATATACTAACAATTGAGAAAACAAGGCAGGTGCCGACAATGAAGGCCAGAGCAATTTCCATATCATAACTGCTATTTTTAATGTATGAAGATACCACCATGATTAGGCCGCTTACAAGGAAAAGGAAACCCACTATTGTCGAAACTCTCACAAGACAAATGTTATCTGTCTGAAAAGAAAAATTCATATAAAACTACATTTTATATATAGAAATAAAAAAAAGTTAAAAATCTACTTATATTTAACTTGATAAATAGTTGCATAAATATAAGTTTCATCCAAATCATTTAGCACTCATTGGTTACAAGACAGAATTTATTGTCCACTAAATACACTGTACAAATGTGACTGAGTTCGAAATAAATTTTAAAAAATTCTTATAAAATAAGTATATTTTTGAAATTTTGAAGAAGAAAATAAAAACTCCTACGAAATATAAAAACGATTAAATTAGAAGCGGAAAGGGTAATTTAAAATTTAATTAAATAACTTTTTTTTAAAAAATGGTGCTTTTTTTTGTGACTAAGAATGCATTTAAAAAATTAAAGACAGTCGCTTCTTTACCACAGAACTAAACCACGTAAACAGGGCTGAAGTCTAAAAAAGGTTACAAAGCAAGAATAAACATAAATATTATTATAATTTATATTATCTAATTTCTGAGCTAAGAAAAAAGTTAGTTTAATCTTATCTTTGAATATTGTTTTTCAATTGATAAATTATTTTAGAGTTTATTTTCATTATTTAACATCAAAATAACCATATTTGTTTTAATGAAAAAATTGCTTATTCTAATATTCAAGAATTGCAGAATAGAGAAACTATTATTCTAAACAAACAAGAATGCATTAGTTTATAATTTATGAATCTTCTTTGGTAGATTTTACAGAACTTTAGAATTTGAGAAAATAGCAGTGGTAGTTGTAAAATATCATTAAAACGTATAAGATGCAAAGATAAAAATAAAAAAAGATTAAACAAGTTCCAAACGGTTTTGAATTCTCCAAAAATTAAAAATATTGATAAAAAAATTCATATTTTCGCCAAAACTCTAGTATTGAATTCTCATTTACCTTAAAAAGACAATGCAACAATCGCGATATTATTAGTGCTGGATATGGTAAATTTCCTATATATCTAGATTAATTAGAACCAGACATGATCCGTACAAACAAAAGAAAATTTTATAAATGATTACAATGATTTATTCGAAAAATAATGATATTTATTTTTAACGAATTACTTAATAACGATGAGAATAACATTTACATTTTCCGTATCTGAAGTATCACTGTTCCAGGATAACCAAGTCAGATTGTTCCCGTTTTCACCAGGAAAATTCGTTACCGCATATGTTTCTTCTTGTAGAATATTCGAATAACTAAAGTTCGGCGAATTCGAATTTTACACTCATGTTTCTAAGCATTATATATTTTTTATTTTTAAATGAAAGGGCATGAAAACGCTTTAAAGGAAGATTATAAATATTCACTAACACGCAGATATTATGGTTTGTTTAGAATTATTTCATCAGTGCCTTTTATTAAAGAAATTAGTTTTTTATTTCAGAAAAAGTATCGAGATATCTTTATTGTAGAGTCTGAAAATAAAGCTATGGTGTTTTAATATGTTGTTTGTAATTCTCGGAGTTAAGTAACTTTTCAAGAAAATAGAAGATAAACGATTTTAATCTATGAATTCAAAATAATCGGCCTGGAAAAAAAATAATTATCAATTTTTAATCATGGCAATTATTACAAGTAAACTTAATCTTTATATAAAATGTAAAATCAATAACCAAAGCATTTATTTCTTTGAGTGGTTGAGTATTTTGTCAAAATGATTCAATCATGCGACTATTTGAACGACAAATATGAATTAACGGAAAAATTTTTAATCCATTATCCGATAATGCATCATGAATTATTGGATATTGGTTTAAAATTCGATAAGCTAATCACTTTAAGCCTATGATTTAATAGATGCATTTTTTAATGCAGTCCTTTTTGTTATAATATTTTGTTTATAATATCTTGCAAGCTTATTTTAAAAATTAGTAAATTCCACCTTTTAAATAATTAAGCTTCGATTAATGATAATTACAACACTTAGTCCAATAATACTTTTTAAGTATTCAGATACACATATTAAGTCTTTTTCAAATTTATTTAGCAGAACATGTATGGATTTTCATTATTCCGATACTTTAGAGCAATATTTGAATTGGATATTTTAATTTATATTTCTATTGCAATCATCTATATAGCAGTATTTTTTTTTTTAGTTTTTCTTTTCATTTTAACTAAATTTAAAAAAGTTGAAAAATGAGTGCTAAAAAGTTATGATACTTAAAATAATTTTTAATCATCTGTTCACTAATTTACATAGTGATGAAATGATTGAGGCTCTCAATATGAAATCATTCTGTTAGAGCGCTCCGATTTAAAAAATATAATGTTATATTTTCCTTAAATTTTTTCAAAAATTAAGATAGATAAGATGGCTGTGCTTAAAAATCAATATAGACGATGCTATAAATAGGAATGAATTGGAAGATCCGCATTTTAACAAGAGATGCTCCACCATTTTTTCCGTTATGTTTAAAAGGCTTATGTCAAATTCTACTATAAATGTCCCTGTCTCCATTCTATAAAAAAAAAATTAATGTTTCTCGCAATGGTACTAAGAATACAAAGTGCTCTCAATGTTTTTCCTTAATTACCAAAAAAAATAAAATAAAATAAACAATTGAATATAATACAGTAATTTTTTTTTATTATGCCATAGTTATGTTAAATTGTTTTTAGTATGATAGATGGTGCAATTAATTTAGAAATACAGATTTTATATTTGATTGTTATCAAAATAGCGTCAACGAAGGCATGGTGAAAATAGGGCCAAAGACGTCCACGCTTATCCAATATTACTCTACTAGTTTTTTTATTTTATTTTTGTAACTTAACTATTCTTTATTAACTTACTAGTATCTTAACTATTCTTTTCTAGTTACATAAATAATAGAGCATTTTGGGTAGTTGAAGATATTGACAATTATAACAAATTCTGAGTCTAGTGCTACAGCCGAAATGTTGGACAATGCTTGGTGATAGTTGGAATACCTCCTTCATATTCTTCGAGTTTTAAAGAATACTTATATTGACATTTGCTCACGCAAGTAATTTTATTAGAAACTTTATGAATACGTTTATAATATATTGGAACAACCATATACCAAATTATAATATTTTTTTTAACTACAACACTTTTTTATAATCAGCAAAAGTCTTTACAATTATTCTGTGCATTTGCAATTAAGCAACATAGTATTAAGAAAAAATTTTTCTTGGAAAATTAATATTTAGTCTCCATTACACTTACATTTTGTCTAGATGCTAATTGTTTAACAATTTATTTACATTCAATGACAGTACACGTTTTGATGAGTTACGAAATCTATTGACTACAGACGTTATGAAATGGTTTAAATTATAATTTATGCTATATCATCTATTGCGAATTTTAAAATATATATAAAAAAAGCAAAATATATTCAATGCACAATATAATTATTACTTCAGAATGCATGCGATTTCAATTCTAATTTCTGCTATATTATCCAATGCAAGTTTTTAAGTATAGAAAAAAGAAGACAAAACATGTTCAATGTACTATTTAGTTATTACTTCAGAATGCATTATACATTTAAAAACTAAAGCAATTAAAAATGATTGCATCATAATAAAATATATAAATTTGAATGTTATCATATGCATATCAACTGTAATAAATATGAATGCCAAATCATTTACATTTACAAACGTGTTTACATACAAGTTAAAATAATCATACATACCAAACATCCAAATTATTATTTTGATTCGAAGTAATCTCATTTTTAAATGATGAAACGTTTCGATAAAAATACTTACGCTGTCGTCATCAATTGATTCCTGCCCAATTCGAGGTCTATTACTTCTAAATAATCTACTGCGTTGTAATTTTAGTGGACATAAACAACTCATTTTGGCAACCAATAATCGCTCTTGGAAATGCGATCATTTTATACACTAGCTAAAGCAGTGTTCCCAAGAGGCCAACTATTGTGAGCAATAGAAAGTCATGCTTACTTCAGAAAGATCACGTGATCGAAATGGAACAATGGCAGTTAGTTGCTTCGATGAGACAACTATTTGCTATTGTCCCCTTGAGATCATGTGATGTTACTGAGGTAGGCGTGGCATTCCGTTGCGCGAAATACTTGGCCTCGTATGAATACAGCTTGAATGAGGACCATTCTCGCCAATTTCAAGCATGCTTCGTAATAAAAATTCCAAATATTTCGAGTTAGCTTAGTGATTAATTTATTTTACTGATCGAAATTTACGCCGGCGTCCTGATCTAGGGGTTCTGATATGGGCGTCCCTGGTTCGAGCCCCGTTTTGGGCGTGGTTGTTCTTCCTCTTCTATATGTGAGATGTGTGAATGTGCCCTCTTGTAAAAAGGGGTTGTGCAAGCGAATGAGTGATGCGTGAATAGTCAAGTCGTACTCTTGGCCCAAGTTGGCTTTACGATAAAAACAAGAGGCGCTCCCCCTTAGGCTTAAATCGACTGTCTTTGAACAGCGGGCTTGTCCGTGGCAAGTGCCATAAGAAACAACAACAGCATGAGGACCAGTATCGCCAATTTCGAGCATTCTTCGTAATAAAAATTTCAAATATTTCGAGTTTGCTTAGTGATTAATTTATTTTGCTAATCGAAATTAACGCCGGCGTCTTGGTCTAAGGTTAGCATGCCTTCTCTGTGATCCGGGCGTCCCGGGTTCGAGTACTAGTTCAGGCATCATTGTTCTTCCCTGTGCTCTATCTTTGAGGTGTGTGAAAGAGCCACCCCTCTGAAATTGGGTTGAGCGTGTGAGTGTCATCATCATATGAGCTATAAGTCAGACCTGCCTTCATGGGCCTTTACCCATAGAAGCTACAGCACAAACTCGGCTTGAAATCGCTGACTTGGTCAGCGGGTTTGTCTATGGCGAATGCCGCAGGTAACAACAACAATAGAAATTGACTTTTAAGAAAGCATTAATCAGTTTATTTTCACTGTTATTTTCTCGTATATGAAATACAAAGAAAATACAGTAAACCTCTAAAAATTAGAGTACCAGATTTTGACGAATCTCTACTTTAGAACCTATCTGAATTCAAAAACCACATTTTTGAAAAATGTGTGTCTGTCTGTGACAAAGGTAAATCAAAAACGTTTTGAGCTAGATGGATGAATTTGGTATACGGTCTTCAAATCAAACTTGTAGATTTCTGTCAAATTTTGAGCAAAATCTATTCGGATGTCCTAATAAAAGTTAACCTAACTACAAAACGAAAACAGTTAGATAGATAAAATTTGGTACATAAAATGAACATTTATAGTGTATACAACTGCAAATTTTGAGACAAATCTAACAATGGGTTGATTGACTTTCGGTCTGAAACTTTCAGAAACGTGTAAATGCAATAGCTCAAAAACGCAATGGTTTAAATACATCAAATTTGATATATAATTATGTTGCTATAAGTATAGAGCTAAATGTTGCTAAACATGTTATGTTTCTAAAAGTAATTATGTTGCTGAAATATTTCTTTCAATCGGTTGGGAAAAACGCTTTCAAAGCATAAATTTGATTTTCGTATACTATTAACCGTAAGCCTGACCTCCCCCCCCCCCCCGGGTGGCACCTCGAAATGAGGATGAGATGCTTCCGGCATGGTGGTTGGATTTCGCCACCCTGGAGGGTACACTAATAGGTGGGGGATCTGACTCCTCCCATCGATGACGGGACGTACTTCCTTCGGGGAGGGTTGTACCGTGGCCGGTGACGGCTTTTAGGACTCAACCACAGTTCCCACCAATGTTGCTGTTGCGGCGGTCCGGTCATTCAGTTTTTATGATTTAAATCCGTGTGCCTTCGTGGCGGGTGGGAGAGTTAGATGGCTGACTAACCGTAAGCCCGAGAATAATCTTCAAAGGTAACCTTGCCAAAAATTCAGAAAAAACGGGAAAATCACCTAAAAAGTTAGTATTTCCAAATTTTTGTACATCAATAGTATGCAATTCATTCTGTTGGATAACATTTTACTAATGTTTATGCGAGAAAGTTTAGGGGAGATCACTATCGCTAGTTTGTATTAAATTCTAGATAAGTCACTCTAAGAGATTATAATTCATTCTTATCTTAGACTAGCTTTGACAGTCCAATTTTGTTGTACTTTCAAGGATTGTAGTCATAACGAGTTTTCCTTATGATTCAAGTCTATAGTTTATGGATTACTTGAAATGATTAAGTAAAAGAAATATTATTCCTTCACTCAAATGTGTGAAAATAAAATAAAAGCTGTATAGCATAAGGTTATTTTTCTTTTTCTCGTATGCAAAGTATAAAAAATGAAAATGAATGTAATCGTCGAAAAAAAATAATCAAACTCGAAATTTTGACGACTTTCCTTGTTTTAGACTTCTCTAAGCCAAAAAACATAGTTTAAGAATAATTGTCTGCCGATTTGTGAACACAATCATTCAATTATTTCTCCAAGCTAGTATGATTAAATATGGTATATGAGCTTTACATCAAATTTGTAGATTTCTATCAAATTTTGAGTGAAATCAAATGTATGCATCAAATGTATCAAATTTGTAGATTTCTATCAAATTTTGAGTGAAATCAAATGTATGCATCAAATGTATCAAATTTGTAGATTTCTATCAAATTTTGAGTGAAATCAAATGTATGCATCAAATGTATCAAATTTGTAGATTTCTATCAAATTTTGAGTGAAATCAAATGTATGCATCAAATGTATCAAATTTGTAGATTTCTATCAAATTTTGAGTGAAATCAAATGTATGCATCAAATGTATCAAATTTGTAGATTTCTATCAAATTTTAAGTGAAATCAAATGTATGCATCAAATTTGTAGATTTCTATCAAATTTTAAGTGAAATCAAATGTATGCATCAAATTTGTAGATTTCTATCAAATTTTGAGCAAAATCAAATGTATGCATCAAATTTGTACATCTTTACATCAAATTTGTAGATTTCTATCAAATTTTGAGTGAAATAATACAAGCAGAGAGAGATTGTTTGTCCGGCTATCCGAATATAAGTTAACATAACTACAAAACTTGGAGAATTAGATAAATAAGATTTGGTACACAGATTTAAAATGTAGACGTTTATGAAAGTTAAAATCAAATCTGTAAAGGGGTCGACCATTTGTCGAACTGTACTTTCATAAGAATAAAAATATAAATACAATAAATCAAAAACGTTATGACTTAAATATATGACATTCGGCCCTTGATTTTGTTATCAATCACAATTTTATATTTGTGTCAAATCTCGGTTTTAATAGACTTGTGAAATGCGTCCAAAATACATTCGATTCTCTTGTATTTGTGTATTAATAGAATTCCAGGGATTAATCTTCAAAGATCTCATGGTGATATTCTAGTCCGTAACTACTGTTCTACATTGATATTGTGCTTGTAATCTCTTAATATTATACAATTATTTAAAAAATATGGAGAAAGTTTTGAAAAGATTATTTCCATTGGTTAATTTCGTTGGACCGAACTCTTTCCACAATAGTTTAATCAGGAATTAGATGGCAATTTTATATTTTAAATTTTGTAAAATTACAGTAATTTATTTAATTAAACCCTTCTGCTTTTTTTAAAATTAAGGAAACAGATTTAAAGAGTGAACCGTGACAAGAATTGGTGAATTTGTGGGTATGAAATTGGAGGACTGGTTGCCTGGCATTTACTAAATGTGACTCTATTTGGAATTAAGGAATAGCAGGCTTTATTGTTATATATTTTCAAACTCGTTGCTTCCTATTTAAATTATCCAATTAAGGTATTGATATGTTTGCATCGAATTTAAATTTTAAGTATAAAATTGAGGTAATTTGTTGGATAACTAACGCTTAGTGGTACTTTTAAATAGTTAAATTTCGGAAGGGTTTTTGTTTAATTTTGAATCATGTTTATCCTTTAGAATTAACCCCCCGGCGGGAACCTCGAATTGAGGATGAGATGCTTTCGGCATGGTGGTTGGATCTCGCCACCCTGGAGGGCACACTAATAGGTGGGGGATCTGACTCCTGCCATCGATAACGGGACGTACTTCCTTCGGGGAGGGTGGCCGGTGATGGCCCTTAGGACTCAACCACAGTTCCCGCCAATGTTGCTGTTGCGGCGGTCCGGTCATTCAGTTTTTATGATTTAAATCCGTGTGCCTTCGTGGTGGGTCGGAGAGTCAGATGGCTGACTTATCCTTTAGAATTTATTCAGAAAATTCGATTAGTTATATGAAGCAATTCGCAGCGATCTTATGAGCTCAAATGAGTTAACAAGAACACAATCCTTCATTGCAAATTACGACTATTTTTATTTCTATCTTTATCGACTCATTCTTGAAAAAAAATGACTAATATTTATTTCAGTAAGTCACCTGAAATCAAGCTAAATAGTCAATATGCAAACTATTTGTACAATCAAATGTGTAATGATGAATTGAAATCAGCTTTAATTCTGATCGGAATACCAGCAATGTTGACCACTAAAGTACATGTTAAATGAACATATAGTCAAAGAATATTTCTTTTGGTAAGTTAAAAAGAAACCATGTCTAGTTTATTTTTATTAGAATTTCACCTCTTTTGAAGCAGCGTGATGATTTCCAAAGGAATGCCTCGCGAATTCAAACTCTAGTCAGATGACAAGAACAATTTATAAATTCACAGAATCCATCTTGAAATTTCCAGTCCATGCTGGTGTTCGGAAGTTTGATTCTCAATGATGGATTTAGTAAATGACAGATCGTTATCCGAAGAATATTAAGAGTAGTAATCGAGATCTCAGTTTTGTGTTTTTGATTTTATTTGGTGGAGTTTATTGGCCAAAATTCTATTCTTTAAAAATGCTTCGGCAAATGTATAATAAGGATTAACTTTTTACTGGGGAGGTATGGTCTACGAGACCTCCTTTTTTTACACTCAAATTAAATTTTCTAATGAAAGTATTAGTATGAAAATCAGCCAATATATTCTGCATGTATTTTTTTCTTTTGATACATAAAAATGTTTAAGAAATTTTTCGAAATATATTGTTGCGAAATTTCCGGGTAGGTTTGGATAGTGGAAGTTATATGGTGCGGAGAACGCTCAATCACCAGGCATCAGTAGAGAATAAAACAACGACGTTTATTTACACGAAGACACACAGGACAGCACAAGGACGACAACTATATACAGCACAGAAAACGATTATCTTCAGCCGAGACGTGCAGCATACAACAGATTCTACTGCAGACAGTAGCACACAGCTTAGTTCAGCACTAGCTTCACTCCGTCGCTGCTCCGCTTATCTCTGGAAGGCCAGTTCTTTAGCTTCGACTCCAACTCAGACCTGGTTCACCACAACGACTACTCTTTTACTTCCGACTACTCTTCGACTCCACTGGTTCGCAACTCGATACACCACTGCCCGGCAGCTGCGGGTGCTTCCTTTTATAGGTCTGAGTAGGCGGGGCTAGAAGCCTCTCAACCAATCAGGAACGTTCGAGGCGTATCTCCGTTAGTACTGGACGGATCAGGAAAATTCTCGATGTTTCGGGTATAATTTATTTTGTCGCCAAGTCGCCAAATGGTTGCCAAGTGTGTCGCCAAGTTCTGGGACCTCCTATGGAACCAACTATGCTGGGAAGCCGCATCACAGATTCGTAACAATATTATCATTGAAAAAATAATTGCGTTTGAACATATATTTTCTTCTCAAATTACATGTTACAACAAAAAAATATTCTTGAAAAAATATACTATATTTATAAATCACATTTATTTTTCAATTTATTTTTTATTTACTAGCAAAGGTATATAGAAAGCGATATAAAGGAATATCTAGCTATTATGTGAAAAATAAAATTGACAACTGCTAAAACTGACCCCTTTTTTTATCGCCATCATTTCTACGCAGAAACTTGTAAACATTCATAGCACGGTTTTTGAGGGCATTTTAAACATACAGGTTAAATACTATTATAAAAATCAGCCTGTAACTTCTGCAGATATTTCTCTTGGTCACAAAATGAAGAAAATTCTGGAAATGCACTCCTCCTTCCACGCTTCACTCCTTAGCGATGTAGAATCTCGGAATAATGAAATAAATAGTAAATCTATACTGTAATATCTTCAACCTAACCGATCAAATAAGAAATCAGCTAAACTAAACGATTCTCTTATTTACAGCCTTATATATGTATACAACAACTTGTTCTCATGTAGGTTAATATCATCTACTAAATTCAAACAACAGCTGAAAGTTTAATCATGAAATAGTCCTTCTATCAAATCGAAGAATAGACACTAAAAAGACGCTAACAGGCTGTTAGCTCATAAGGCTACTCTAGGGAGTCGCTCCAGAAATCCACCGATCTTCATCGGTTTACCTTAATACAGAAGCTGGAATCACCCAAAGATTCTCACAAATCAAGAAAGCCTTCGACGCCTCTTACAGCTCTTGTATCTACAAATGTTTCTATAGGTTGAAATGAATTCTAAAAAAAATTCTGTAGATTGCATGGGATTAGAAAAATAAATTCTGTAGATTGCATGGGATTAGAAAAATAATTTCTATACGTTAAAACCGATGATAAAATTCATCAAAAGGTATACAAATGCATACTTACATAGAAGCAACTAAAACCTAGAGGTACGAGTGTAAATCCCAACATGAAGATATGAAATGAGCTACTCTAGGAAGTCTCTCCAGAAATCCACCGATCTTCATCGGGTGTACCTTAATACAGAACTTCGAATCACCCAAAGATTCTCACAAATCAAGAAAGCCTTCGACGCCTCTTACAGCTTTTGTATCTTCTCTCAAAAAATACCGCATTTTATTTCTGTCAGATGATTCTGAACTAAAGTTCCTCATCACTCAATAGTTTCTCAGAAATACTTCCTTATTGGTCTCCAGTCGATAGTGGAAATGTTTGTTAATTATACATCTTTGTAGCTGACCTTTCCCGAACATATGTTAATTATGATCAATTCATCGCCAATACCGACTAAAGTCCACCTGAGTTCGACAAATAAGAATAACATTGCTGGTGATTCATCATTTCTAGAACATTTGAGGTGTCCCTTCATAATGGACAAAAAAAGTTTAACACCTGGATGTTTTGACGTTCTTCTCTTTTGAACACATGATGGATTTATTTGAAATGACGGAACACGTGTATCGGGATACAACAAATGACAACACACAATGACTCTACTATAGTCTGTGTATTTTCTGTAGGTGGTTCAAGGTCACACTTTCTACCGCGTTACTAATACCAGACAAACAATAACGTGGTAGCCTTGAACCTCTTGCAGAAAATACACAGACTATAGTGAAGAGAATCCCCATCTGCTGGTCCTTAGGCACTTAACTAAGGGGAAACGCTATACATTTCATCTAGCCCGAATACCAATTATAATTTGAGGAAAAAGGGGAAATGTTCACAATAACCATAGATAAATATACCGGAATATTTCAAAAAATTTATTATTAGATCAGGGAAGGTTTAATTCCTTTGCGGTGGAGTCTCAGCAGAAGGTTTGGACTCTGAAATGGACTCCATAGATTATTCATCGTGTAATTTAATCCTTTTCGGTCTAATGTCTTCTCTCAGCCACTATTAAAGATGCATCATTTTGACATTTTATATATATATATATTTTAAATTTAATTGTAAAAATACCTACAGTGTAATAAAATGATTTAGATTCATTTTTCAGAGAAACTCAACTTAAAGCAGTTACATGTATTTATTTTTTGGTGTAATAAGCAGGTCCATGTATTGAGTCAATAGTTATACATCGAATTATCTTTCGGCTGCAAAGGGTTAATATTTGCTGGCAAGAATCTCCCGCTCCCTTAAGCATAATAAGCATTCATCATTTTAATGCAGATAAAAATGATAAAATGGCAGGCTAGTAGGTGGATTCATGATTCTTCTAATAGCATAGTAATTGGTCAAACTACGGTAACCTGCAGTTTAATGTTAGATCATATGATATTATAAGGTTATGTGACTATGACTTCACATGAACCAACCATGTGACTATGACATCACAGCAAAGAAAACTCATTGGAATTACCTTACGAGGTTGTCACGAACATATAGTGCCAGTGTCATTTGTTGTAAAGGTAGGACCTGTACCTGAATTGATTACAAGTGTAACTAAAGCTTTAAAAATGAGCAAAGATTGGGACCAAAATGAAAATAAAGTAAGTGATATTTTACTTTTAATGGTTATTCTTCAAGAATAAATTCTGTGTTATTTTTCAATATATAGAGTGAAATCACTTGAATTAACACAGTGTAAGTATGTGTGTATCGAATAATTAAATACATTTTATTTGCTTTTAATCTGAGTTAGACTTCTTATGTGAACTTATTGAAATGAAATGAAAATTTGAAGGCTCGACATTTTAGAAACCAGCTAGGATAAGTGGCTCTCGGAGTATTTTCTCTTACGCTAAATATAATACATAAAAAAGTTATTAAAATACACTAATATTAAATATAAAGATAGTATTCCACAACATATTCCTCCCCTCAATATTCTGTCGGTGTCAAAATAGAATGGCCCATGGTTTCATTGGCTTTCAGAATATACAGTGGTGTACCAGACATAAAACTGTCTAAGGAGGTGCCTGACTATTATCTGTTTTTCAATAGGCCACTAGTCCTCCAAAGAAGGTATACCATATTAGAATCTCACTGGACTTAAGTTTTCTTTATGTTGATGAATTACTGAAGATGATTTATTGTTTTATCTTTGTTGTAAACCGTTCCAGTATTCCGAGCCTACCACCTTTCGAAGATTCTACCTCGTTAACGGATGAAACGCGGAAGGATTCACCGTTCTTTGACCTTGATTTCCTTCTAATTAGATACTTTTTGTTCAGTTTCTTCTATTCGTACTTGAATGTCACGACATTAATAATTATACTATTTTAACTCAAAATTGCGTATTGATTACTTAAAAAGTTGTTTCAATTGACAAAAGCTATCAGAAGCTCGAAAAATATCTTGTGCAATATTGTTAAATGTCGCCGATATTATCAATAATTTACATTCTTAAAACAGTATTAAAAATGCAATAGTAAAACTCAAAGTATTTCAGCATCAAAATTATTATTATTTTGCAAAACAGAGTGCAAAATTTTAAGAACAGAAATCGGGCATATATCATTATAATATAATCTTTAGAATCCTTACAGAAAATAAAAATTCTTGCAAGGAATTCTATAAGAGAATTGATATCTTTTCCCGATAATTACTTACCTTAATAGTTCACCTTAATGTTCAATGCTAACACTTTCTTCTTTCAGATCTCCTCTCCCCTATTTTAACTGAATAAACAAAACCATGACGTAAGTGTGGTGGATTTTCGAATGCAACAAAGAGCAATATGCTACTATTTATTTCCTGAAAAAAACAAAACCCTTTAATAATAGAAGTTCAGTCATGGAAATCCAACCAATTCGCATGAAATCTTTCTCTATTTTTATCCTGTTTTATAAAATTTTAAATTAAATTTTTAATTCTTCGTGAAAGTAATTAAAAGTTGTTTTCCAGGAGAATGAAGAATTCTACGATACTATACGTCACTTGCTAATCATATCAGCCATTCTGTATATGTATTACCGATTATTACGGAATCGAAACCTGACACACGAACAACTTTTCTTGATTGCCCAGGTTGAAACTTTGACTTTGATTGTTGTTTGCTATATTCATTCTTTTCTAAGTATCAATAAAGCTACTAATTTACTGAGTCACTTTTAGTTTCTCGTATATAATGCCAACCAGGGGTAACTAAGTTTTGAGAATGAAAACATTCCAGTATGGTAGTTGGTTCTCGCCTTATGCGGGGATACAGAAATGATGTGGGGTCGACTAGCCCGTACCGATGACGGACGCACTTCCCACAGGATGGGTTGTAGTACGCGGTGATGGTCCTTAAGACTCAATCTTAGTTCTTGCCAATGCTGGCACGGCGTTCCTGTCATTCAAAGGGGAGAGGTAGCCTCAAGGTGGGTAGTAATATGTGATTTCTCGTATAACAAGACAAAGTATATACTTTCTGTATACAAAATATCCTTTCATATACACAGAGAATGTATTTTAGCTATCAAAAAATTCGGAATGAAGTATTTGTCAAATCATCATGCTTTAAATCTCTGAGTCCGAGAACCCATTTCTGGAAATATGTCCGTCTAAAAAGAGTAACTAACAAAATGCATTTGGCTAGGAAGCTGGAATGTATTAACAGGATCTTAGTATCAAATTTTGAGATTTGTCAAATTTTGCACAAAGTCTTTCGATGAAATGTCTGCCTGGCTGTCAGAGTGCGTTTCTTCATACGAATATCCTATACAATTGAAATTAAGCATTCACTTTAAACAGAAGAAAAGTCGGAGAAGGTGTTAAATGTTAGACCAGATGCATTAAAGACCTGACCATTTGTCTGAATATTTATTCCTATAAATACATGGCAGCATCTAAGAGGCAGTGACATATATAAATGAGTTTTTCAATGCATCTGGCGAAAAGATTTACATATTTATATTAAAGTTTGGATCTAATCTGTAAAAAGGAAAACATGGAACATTTTAACGTATTTTTCTTTATCTTACGAAGTATTAAAGATAAAATATTGTAATTTTTCAAAAAATTTGAATGATTGATTTAAAGTCATCTTTGTGTTTTAGATCCATTAGAAACAAAAAACAATAACAATTTGCCTTTGGAGTGGATGTATTTATTACGGAATAGGCCGTGTCATGGCGGATATTAATATTTTTTTTTAGACATGGTTCTTTAAACTTTGCTCCCTGCCTCTTACTGATGCGATGATAGTACTATTACTTCGGGTGCTCAGGTGGGGTGGGAGTCTGCTCCTTTTGTGCTGTGTATTCTTTTAAAATGAAACTTAAATTTTATTTTAAAAATATTAAATTGCATCAATGATAATGAATGCTGAAATATATCCATTTCTAATTCGATGAATTAATTGCTATTTTATGTATTTAAGGAATGGAATTAAAAAAAATTCTGCATTAATGATTTTTTTTTCAGTTCCTCTGACAGACGCTAATGGCACTTATTACAAATTAGATGACGTATTAGAACTTAGAAGACGATGTTGAGAATCTCTTTCCAAGGAAAAAAGAAATTTCGACTGAAAATAATCTTATTTTTATAATTTATTCTTCGTCAATTTCCTTATACAAAAAATTTTTTTAACTTTTAAATACTTGTACAATTTAATGGTTATCAGAAATTACTTTTAAATATTTCTTCTGTACTAAAATCTATTATTGCATTTTAGCTTATTATTACAAATTGCACACATGTACTTAGTTAATGTTGAATAAAAAATGTTTTCACAACCTTATTACCATTAAGGTGTGATTTTTTTTTAATGAATTGAAAATTTTCTGGTTTTCATTAAGGGAAGAACACATTAAACAATTCTGCATTCTGTATGTAATCCTTAAACTCTTTTATTAATTTTAAAGATAGATCAAATACTGAAAATCAAATAATTTTTACAATAGAGCATAAAAACACAAATATGAAGAGTATAATTAGCTGTTTTTTAATGAATTAAGTAAAGAAAATAGAATCGGCAGTTAAAAAAGTTCGCAAATACGTTTTTTAAAAAAGACTCCAGTCTTTGCCTGTGCTTTATTTCTATTTACAAATTTCTACTAGATTCCCCTCGTTGAGCAAAGATGTATCTACCTCCAGATGAAAGTCCGATTAGAAAAAAAATACAAAGACAATAACAGATAGAAAAGCTATTTTAAGTACAAAGACAATAAAATTGAAATCTAGATTTAAATAAGAACTAGATTTTAAGACTCATAAAAGGAAATTACTAGACCCGTTCTAGCTGAACTTGATCCTTTAGATAAAACACAGCGAAATTCTTAACCGATATCGATATTGATTATTAATACTATTCGAAATATCTGGCATTTCACGGGTTTAAAATTTAATTTAAAAATTATTTTTTATATAATATTATATGAAGTTCGTGTATCGCCTGTTTGTAACTAAAATTAGAATATCATTTGAATCGGATGATTTTTAAAGCCATTGATGGTTAATTGTCTTCATAAATTATTTTTGCTAGTTACGTTGGTTTAGCAAATTCTGAAGTAGAATGGTTGATTTGGTAAAAATTTATTTTAAACATGTTTAAAGCTCTTTAAGAATTATTATTTCATTTTCAAGACTTGTTAAAATAAAAGAGAAATTCTCAAAATAGTGGTAAATTAGTGCAAAGCGTGAAAAAGACGAATTTTTGTTAATTAGACGTCCAGTTAATTAAAAATTAATTTTTCTATTTTCACAAGTTAGGAAGATTCTTTTTCATGAATTAAGTATGCAACTTAGTGAATTCGACCCAATTGTTTAGGAGAAGATTTGGAACATGCATATATATATATAGTCACAATGACTATTATTATTACATTATGACATTTATATTATCTGCCGCCAACCTAATCAAGAAAGAAATATCCATGTTAATAAATGATTCCTTGACAGATAAGAACAAAACTAAAGAATGGAAACTAACCCTTTGCACTTGGAGAAATAATTCGATGCAAAACTATTCACCTAATACAAGGGCTTGCTTATTGTTCCGAAAAACAAATTAAATATCGTTTCAAGTTGAATTTCCACAAAAAATTAATTTGCACCTTGTTACCATTTTGTAGGTACTTTTAATAATCAAAACGTTCCATAGTCCGTCTTGAATACAGACCATGAGTCACCTCTCAAGTAAAAAAAGGGCTGATTAAGAAACTGCGAATGGCAGCAGCTGTTATATACACTGGTTCAGTAACTAAAGCAAACTTTCAGAATTTTTTTTATACATATAAAATGAAGAATGGTGAAACAGTAAAAGTGATTCTAAAAGAGAATTGGAAACCACTACGTTGTATTTTTGAAAATTTTTGACATAAAAATTTAATTTTTTAATTAGATGACACATCCTATTTGGGACATTTATTGTTATTTTGATGCTTATAATAATATAAAGAGCATGATATTTTAAAGCATCTGTAAGTAATTTATGCCTTTTTAAATACTTAAATATGTCACTTCATTTCAGATTTAAAATCAAAAATTCAGTATTTCGATGCGCATATCAGATATGTCATTATAAGCGAAAGGCTTCAAGTATAAAAGAATACAACTTATTATTTTCACGTATACAATATATAAAGTATACGACATAACTGCAATAATCATTAAGAAAGAAATTCGAACAAGATTTTGACGACTCTCTACGTTTCAGTCCTCCCCAAGTCGAAAAAACACATTTTGGGTATTATGTCTGTCTGTCTATAAGCATAATAACTAACAAAAGTGCTTTGAAAAATATGGCTAAAATTTGATATATGGATTTACAACAATATTTATACATTTGTGGCGGATTGTGTTGAGCGGGGATAGAACCTGGGACCTTGTAGTTCTCAGTCCAGTAACATGACCACAATACAAAAGCAATTATTCGGGTAGCGTAGCTGTTAACTGGTTTATAAGATATTCACTACAGACTCTCCCTCTAGTGAGTCGAAGGTGAGACGAACGATGTGACTGTTGAGTGGTGATGTATTAGCTATTGATTCTAATGCGCCTGCACCCATTTGAGTAGCGCCAAGCGTTATGGCTAGCGTGTGTGGTTGCTGATGCTGTTACTGCGTCAAGTGAGTCTGACGACTTTGGTTTGCTGTGGGTAGATGGCGCCACACATTTCTACAGGAAATCCATTCACTAGAAATATGTCTATCTGGCTGATCGAGTGCAGGTGAACTAGACAACTACAGAATGCAAAAAAATAGCTAAATAAAGTTTGGACCACAGATTTAGCATCCAGTATATAGATACTTTTCAAACTATGAACGGAATTCTCAAGCAGTTGAGAGTCTGCACTTCTGTATGCATGCAAGGCAACAACTCATAAACGCGATGTCTTATATCAGTGGAATTCTTTTGTTATATTGAGTCTATCTTTGAAGTTCTTTATTGAATTTTGATGTCAATCGACAAGCAAAAAGATTCTGAAATTCTTATTGCCACGATAGATTAAAAATAATAACAGATTCAAGCCAATTATTTGTATTTCATAACTTTAGTTCATCAATTCCATCAAAATATGAGTGGTCTTATCCAAGGTCCACAATTTTATGCAGAAAAAAAGGGTTAATACCTTTAATAAAGACTATACGTGACTGTTTCGAGGTGACCATTCCTTCTAGTTTATAGAAAAAAGAATACCAAAATAACTTCATCGAAAAATGAAGGAAAGACATTATTCCTTCATGAAAGAACTTGGTTCAGAACTCTGCAAAAGTTCTGATCTATGAGAGACATCTAATATTGAATGTTACTTAAATAAACAAGGAATTCCACTAACAGACATTGACGTCATTGTTGTGACGGTACTAATACTGTTTGGGAAACTGGTGCTATTATTCAATTCGAAATTTATATAGGACGACAACTGTAATAAGTTATATGTTTAATATTTTTCATTGTAATAAGTTATATGTTTAATAGTTTTCATTGTAATAAGTTATATGCTTAATATTTTTCATTGTAATAAGTTATATGTTTAATATTTTTCATTGTAATAAGTTATATGTTTAATATTTTTCATTGTAATAAGTTATATGTTTAATATTTTTCATTGTAATAAGTTATATGTTTAATATTTTTCATTGTAATAAGTTATATGTTTAATATTTTTCATTGTAATAAGTTATATGTTTAATATTTTTCATTGTAATAAGTTATATGTTTAATATTTTTCATTGTAATAAGTTATATGTTTAATAGTTTTCATTGTAATAAGTTATATGTTTAATATTTTTCATTGTAATAAGTTATATGTTTAATATTTTTCATTGAGCTACCATTTTCACTATTTGAAAATGCAAAAGAAATCCAAAACCATTTTATGATTAAATCTGAGAGAATCTTTATATGTATGGAATAGTTGCCACTGTACTTTTCTCAAATAAAAAGATTGCTTTAACAAGTAAGACATTTTCAATAAAACTTACAAAAGAAATTATAAACATTGTTAAATTATATTAAGATTAAAAATAATAACAGATTCAAGCCAATTATCTGAATTGTAGTTCATCAATGCCATCGAATAATTCGCGGCCTTATCCAAGATCCACAATTTTATGCAAAAAAAGGGTTAATACTATTACTACAGACTACACGTGGCAGTTCTGAGGGGGGGACCATTCTTTTATTTCTTTACTTATTTAATTTTGATTGTTAAAAAGGCTTTCAGAGAAATAAGACGCAAATTAATTGAATGGGAAATTTAACTTAGAGTAATTATATGTATTTATTTTAGATAGAACAAATAAGTCTTTGCATTAGGCGAATTATTATTTATCGAATTACTTTTCCGAATGCAAAGGGTTAAACATTAATAGTATTATAGAAATGCAGCCTTGTAATTTTAATAGCATTCAGAAAGACATTTTCAATAAAACTTACAAAAGAAATTATAAACATTGTTTTATATTCTTATCTTTCATCTGTACAACATCTCTCAGTCTCACTTTAATTGTACAAACTATTAAACATGTCAAACCATCGATTTCCAAAATTTGTGAAAATTGTGTATCTTTTTATAAATTTTAAGGAATTTGTACTATCAGAGTGTATTTTTTAAATGCGTGATTTTTTAAAATTTTTACAGCAGTGTCCATTTGAAAATTTTTTCAGCATAGCATTAAAAATATAAAGACATTAAACTGTAAGGAATTGATAAAAATAAACCGAAAAATTCATCATTTATTGGAATATTTAGTTATTTTACGAAATCAGATGACATCAGCTTTATATAATTTTTCTTTCGTTATTTATTAAGACATCAAGCGGAAGTTTTCCGCACTATAGCAACTCCAAAATAAAATTAAAAAAAAAAGATTTTTTTTCGCACCACCCCAATGAACTAGAATTAATAGATCCAAGAAAATCTATACATTGGATGGAATTACACTTAATTAAAAGGTTTTGGAAGCCCAAGATAGTACTTATTTCTGTGATAAATGAATATCCTTAGATGATGGATACATAAGCCCGATAAAGATTATATAGAAATGTTTGACCAAATAATTGACTCATCTAGATAAATGACGTAAGAATTTGCCGATAGATCTGAAGGTATTGGAATAACAAAGCATGAATTTGATTCATGATGGGGATTCGCTAGATTTATTAAAAAAATTTATAACCAAGAATTACATAGGATTCAAAATAAATTCCGAAGATATATTTCGATGATTTACGCAAGAGAATATTTGAAGAAATACCCCCACCGCTAAATAGTCTGAATTTTTACAGTATGATGTTTCAAGAAACATTTGTCCATCTTTATTTTTACAATTTATTCTTTATTTCTAAACAGCAATGATGTACGCACGAACAATGCTTTAATATCAATGCATTGTCCGCGTGTAAGAATCCAGTAATTAAAACATCGAATGATTTTTTTTTGGAAAATAAATTCAAATATATTTTTGAAGCCTTATTAAAACAACAGAAACAATTGTAGATAAATAGCAAAATCACAGAAAAGTATATTTTCGAATGATTGAAGTGGCACAGGAATCTATGTTTTCAATAAAATGCTAATTGATTGCAATTAGCAGTTTGTAGCAACTGAATAATATAGCAATATATAGTAATTTTTATAGCATTTTATAGCGATTGAACGAATGGAACTGAAGAAGAAACATTAGGATTTTGACAATATTTAATTAAAATTCTGAAAACCCTTTCTTATTGAGAATTTACAACCAAGAAAAATTATCTTGAATTTCGTCCCTCAAGTTTTGAATATATAAACAACGGTTTTACTTGATTTTCGTCTCACATTATTTACAGATAGCATGCTATTATATAAACATTATCTTGTTAAAAGTAATATGTCTTTCAAACAGGAAAGAAAGATGTTAAAACAAAAACTGCTCCATCAAGTGAAAAAAAATTTTCAAGTTGTGTTTCCATTAAGACAATCGCTGAATGTAATAAGAATCCACCTGATTCTTTCCAAAATCATTTATTGTCGTTATCATTATGCAGCATTCGGAAGAACCAACTACTGCATGGAGTAGAAAGCCTCGCCTACCTCAGGAAGATCGCGTGACTACAACTGGATAATGGCAAATGATTGTCTCATTGCGACAACTGTTTGCCGTTGTCCAATTGTGATCACGTGATTATCCTGAAGTAGGCATGACCTTCTATTGCTCGCAATAGTTGGTTTCATCTGAACGTTGCATTAAATAAGATAACAAAATGATCAATTAATTGGTGGAATTTACAATCATATGATCTTTCTGGGTCACGTGGTTCTCAACAGTGTCAGGAGGTATTTTGATTTAAAGGAAAATTTAATTTGAGTGCAGGATTTTTGTATACGCGTGCATCTAAAAATTCCATGATAGATGATCTAATTTATCGGTTCCATGACCTAAAAATAAATTCGTGTTTTTATTTTTACTACATAGTTGAGTTTTAGTTTTTAAAATGGTTGATCGACAAATCCACGATGAACAACCGGTAAGCATTGTTTTATAGTTTCTGGTATGTTTTTGATTTCTAGAATAGTAGTCAAATTTGTTTTATTTTTTTGTACAAGAGAAAATACAGATTAAAAAAACTAAAAACTATCACAATGATCAAGATACTCAAATTCATATTTTGATAAATACTCATGGTTCTGAAATTTCAGAAACAAAAATATACATTGTTGTTATCATTAACCTCTATCTTACGTCATAAAAAGTCAAAAATGCATGAAATTAGGTATGTATGGTGCGATGATAAAATTCATATGTATGGTGCGAGTTTTTAAATGGTCAGCAAGCTAGATATATTACTTTTAGTCTATATATGTTTCTGGACAAAAGCTGCCAAATCATTCGCAACCTAGCCAGTCTAGCAACTTCTGTGCTTTGGTACATGAACATTATTATTCATAAATAAAGCAAATTTGATTTAACGAATTCAATGTGTATGCTTTTCAATAAAGCTGTAAACTTGTATCAAAATTTGAAGATAATCTGTTAAAAGGTTACTACGTAAAAAAGACGGTTTTTTTGCAAATATGATTTTTTTCATTTACTATTCTTACGTTTAAACAGGTTTCTTTATAAAATCGTTTGAATTTTGTTTATAAGTCTATTTTTGGCAAGCTATGTCAATGCAAATACAAAAATCGGTTTTAAATTTTAATACTATTTTATATCTTTAGATACTATTTCTCAATTTATAATCTTTCAAACGGAAAATCTCAAATTAAATTCTAATGCATATTTTCGTTCAATTTCGGCTAGCGATTTTACAATATGCTATAAAATTTCTGGACAAGAGAATAAGCAGTCTATTTCATTTAGAATTTTTTATAATTATTTTAGTGCTTCACAGCATGCAAAAATTAAACAATTTCGTACTATTTATCAGTTGAATATTTAAAGAATCGATATTTTTTAGTTCAAGAATTAAATAATATATTCCTTAAGCTATCTGAAAAATTTTAAGCAAATCATTTGATAAACCACTAAACAAGCCTTTCACTTTATACTTCTTTTTTAACCAAAAATAAATTTAAAAAAATTTAAAAGTTTGCAGATATTTTTTTTTTACTTAATGGGTATATTTTTATTTCATGGGTACTTTTTTTATTCTTTTTTATGCGAATGCTCAACATTACAATTATTTTGGAATATTTTTCAAAACATTCATTCCGAGTGTAGTCGCATAAGTTGTAAAAAGAAGCCATTAAAAATGCCTCCTTGAATCTTTTCATCATACCGTGAAATTAGACTCTAAAATTTACATCGTACTAAGGCACAAAAAAATCCCAATGCTTATTATTTGACACTCTCTAAAATTTTAATCCTTAAATTTAGAGAAAAAATGAATCGAGCAAAAAACAAAAAATCTTAAATTTATGCCCAGTTTTGCCGAATGAAAACTTTTTTTGATATACTTGATAAATTTATTTCAGACTGATATCACATCCACAGCATTTGGTGTTCTTCGTCGTGTGATAATATTGGCTGCTCTTTGTTATTTTGGAACATGGATTTATGCGATATGTGCTGAAGATGTCAAGAGTTGGAAAGCACTTAATTTTCATATCGTCATGTTGGGCTTTATACTCATACTTCTAGGTTTTAGTTGCTTCTATGTAAGTATGAAAACCAGTTACTTTGCATGAAAATCTAAGGATGTATTTGTATACCTTTTGATGAATTTTAGCATCTATTTTAACCTATAGAAATTCTTTGTAATCGAATGCAACCTATTTATGTAAAATTTCCTACAATCCATTGTAATTGATATAAAATTTCCTGCAATCCATTGTAATTGATATAAAATTTCCTGCAATCCATTGTAATTAATATAAAATTTCCTGCAATCCATTGTAATTAATATAAAATTTCCTGCAATCCATTGTAATTAATATAAAATTTCCTGCAATCCATTGTAATTAATATAAAATTTCCTGCAATCCATTGTAATTAATATAAAATTTCCTGCAATCCATTGTAATTAATATAAAATTTCCTGCAATCCATTGTGATTAATATAAAATTTCCTGCAATCCATTGTGATTAATATAAAATTTCCTGCAATCCATTGTAATTAATATAAAATTTCCTGCAATCTGCTGCAAGTTATGAGAAATTTCCTGCAATCTGCTGCAAGTTATGGGAAATTTCCTGCAATCTGCTGCAAGTTATGGGAAATTTCCTGCAATCTGCTGCAAGTTATGGGAAATTTCCTGCAATCTGCTGCAAGTTATGGGAAATTTCCTGCAATCTGCTTCAAGTTATGGGAAATTTCCTGCAATCTGCTTCAAGTTATGGGAAATTTCCTGCAATCTACTGCATCTTATGGGAAATTTCCTGCAATCTACTGCATCTTATGGGAAATTTCCTGCAATCTACTGCATCTTATGGGAAATTTCCTGCAATCTACTGCATCTTATGGGAAATTTCCTGCAATCTACTACAACTTATGGGAAATTTCCTGCAATCCATTGCAACGTATAGCAATTTTTGCAATTCCTTTTGATCTGTTTTTATTTCTGTAAAAATTAAAAAGAAGAGTTTTGTCTCCATTCTCTATAATAGCCACTATATGTATCCGAAAAATTCGGCTTTAAATTAAATACTTGAAGGAGGTTGGAATTCCAATGTATCAATAATGCGAGAAATTTTGCTATTTGATCATTTCCAATAAATATAACATAAACCTATTTAATACAAAACTTAATAACATAAATGAAGATGAATTAAATTTTCATCATTTGAGGGCTATTGGCTTTTATTTATTTATTTTGTGTGTGTGTGCATTCAGGAAAAGTTGGGAATTTTACAGAAGTAAATTTTTTTTCTAATATTTATACTAATCATTTTTAACATAAAATAATCACTGAAATACTAGATAAACAAGACCAAGTTAGATATCTGGCTGAATTGGAGTAATAGTCATTCGAGTCTACGGCAAAGTGTGTTTTTGCTTATAATAATCCTACTTGGTACTGAAAGGAGCTCAGAGCACACTTCTAACGGGAAAAATAATTAGCAGAAAAATGTCGAAGAATTGATCAGCAAAGTGCAAGGCATTGATACCGAATGCCTCATAACGCAGTTGTAGGAGAAAAATCATTAGTGATACTTTTGATCACCATTTCCCCCATAGACTGGAGGAAAATTGGAGCAGAACTGGTAATAGTTATGCCGCACACAACTTCTATCAATGTGCTTCAGATCGCTAATTGTTCTTTAAGCATTTTGTGTCAATGATGCCTAGTCGAGTGCAATTAAAAAATAGTAGCGGCTTTAAAGGTTAAGAATTGCAGATACAATTTTGGCTGTAAGAATTGTAATGGATGTAGATTTGGGGCATTAAATTTGTAGTAGGGGGAAAATGTTTTTACATTTGCTTGATGTAGAAAGACTACTTGCACTTCAATAGTCATTTACCATCGTCTTCATATTTTGAGGAATTGATCATTATCTGATATATTTTGACGAATGAATAAATTATTTTCAAAACTTAATAAAATTGAAGTATTTAAGGTGTACGCACACACTTGAAACTACGAAAATCGTTCAAAATATCGAATATTTTTTATTGCTTAATAATGTTCTCTGATTCTTTAGCTGTCAAACGATACCAAGATGTTGCCAATATGCGTAATATTTCTCGAGTTATAATTATTTTTCTTGAGGTGCTTTGATTAAAAACTCTAGTTTCGGGTTTTAAAACTCATTTTATGAAGAATGATATTTTTCCAATATGTCGCTTCATTCAAACAATCATAATTCAACAAGAAATTTACCAAATACAATTATTTATACATGAAAATAATCTGTATGAGACAGCGGATGTTTTGTGCCTCAATCGCAGTTATATGTTTAGAAATAGATTTTTAATAGCTATTTAAAAGTTAAAATGACAGAAAAAATCTCGCTTTTTCTATTCACCGTTGATAAAAATTGTTTAAAAAAAACTATATATTTTTATAACTTGATTGAGGCAGACAACATGAAGACTAATATTAGACATAATTTCCACCTAAAATTGTGTCTCTACAAATTAAATTTAAGATATCATGTTTCAAAAAATATGCTAATTTGCTCATTAAATAATATTTAATTAATTAATAATTAGTGTAATATGGTTTGTTTCACTGAAATGAGTTTAAACATATATTAATGACCTACTGTGAAAAAACTGGATTTTTAAAGTTAAAATTTAAAAAAAAAATCTTCTAGTGTGTACGTACGCCTTAACCCTTTTCCTCGAATGTCTTCTTTCAGTCACCATTGAAAACAGTACATCATTTCGACATTTTTATTTATTTTTTAAATTTTAAATGTTAAAAATACGTACAGAATAGTAAAAAGATGTACAATTTTCACGGAAATTCAACTTAAAACAATTGCATGTGTTTATTTTTTAGTGTAATAAACAAGTCCATGTATTAAGTGAATAATTATACATCGAATTACTTTTCCAAGGGCAAACGGTTAAATCTTCTTTCGTTTCAGAAATGTTCTATTTCACAAGCTTTGGAGGGCTGTGGTGGCCTAGTGGTAAGGTCTCATCTTCATAAACGGAGGGTTCAAAACACAATTCTACCGAAAAACCAGCGTTTAATCGGTTCTGGTGCTAGTTAGATCCGTCGGGACCAAATGTTCACCCGCTGATGTGGCGCGGAACTTTGGAGAAGGGTACTAGTTCAGGTGTCATCCTCATCATTTGAACTCGATTCAAAATTATGAAGTTCGTCCTAAAATAGCCTTAGCAGTGCTTTAAAAACGTGACATTAATATAAATCAAACTCTTCCAAATTTTCGAAATTTTTACCCAAAATAATTCGCGTTTTTTTCAAAATAGAACATTAGTATTTTTTAAATTAATATATGTATACAGGTAGATCTGTAATATTATTTTAACCTCTAAAAAATCGAAAGCAATAATATTTAGAAAAAGAAAACCCTTTAAACTTCGGAATGTTTCTATTAAATTTGAAAGTGTTTTCTTGCTCTGTATTTCAAAAAATGTATATACATTTCAGATTGTAAATTGTTTTGTAAAAGAAGTTTCTGTCATTTAAAATGATCAAATTGTTAAGTTTCTATATGTTTCTAAAGTTATTATTTATTTTGCAGGAATTGAAGAAATTTCGATTCATTCAAAGAATTTTTGAAAGACGGTCGACCAGAGATTCGTACGATGTAAATGCTGAATATAATTAAAACGACTGCATAATTCCTCGCACCAGCTTGTTTATCTTAATGAATTTTTACGATACATTTATTGTGACTATATTTCGCTGCAATAAGTTTCACATAAGTAATACTGTTTTAATTACCTATTATAATAAGATATTAATTGAAGGTTTTTATAATTTTTTTCTAGGTAATTCTAAATTTCTGTGATCATAAGACATACAAGGCTTTTCTAAATCTTTGAATCAAACATGATTTTAAAGTAGATTAGAAATTGATTTTAATTCATAAAAATTTGCAGACGATTTTTCAATTATTTCCTCTTTTGGCTTTTAGTTGTTTTGTTACGTCAGTTATTCATCAGCATAATAGTTTTTTCATGTTTTTATTTCATTTATGAATAAAATTATTTTTAAAACTATTTCTGCGTCTGAGGTCTTTGGATTCTGAATCACATCAACTAAATGCATTCCTTCTGTCGTTATATAATTTTAAAAGAATGAATATCCATGAAAAATGTAAGTAATTTTCGTTCTAAACAATATAAATGCCATTTTTAAATACATTTTATTTTCCGATTTTCCATTACATGTTCATAAAATTCAAACTCCTTTCAATAATTTTAGTATATTATTTAGAGTATTTTATTTTTTTTATTAAAAGAATGCTATGAATATTTATCTGAAACTTGTTTATTTAATAACGGATCAAACATCCTCCCATTCGTGTATTGTGAAAGAACCGAGAAAGATCAAGCCGTATTAGCTGTAGATCTCGTTATTTAACTGCGTCCAAAATGTGTGAAGATTTTTTTAGAAATAAAACTCCTACTAGTTAAATGTGGATTTCATTTAAGGTGTATGTACACACTTCGTTCAAAATATCGAATGTTTTTTTATTGCTTAAAGATGTTCTCTGATCCTTTAGCTTTCAAACGATACCAAGATGTAATCAATATTCGAAATATTTCTCGAGTTATAATTATTTTTCTTGAGGTGCTTTCATTAAAAACTCTAGTTACGGTTTTTTTAAAACTCATTTTATGAAGAATGATATTTTCCCACTATGTTGCTTCATTCAAACAATCATAACTCAACAAGAAATGAACCAAATACAGTTATTTATATATCAAAATAATATGTATGATATAGTGGATGTTTTGTGCCTCAATCAAAGTTATATTTATAGAAATAAACTTTTAATAGCTATTTAAATGTTAAAATGACAGAAAAAATATCGCTTTTTAGATTCATCGTTGATGAAAAAAATGTTGAAAAAAATACTATATACATTTATAACTTGATTGAGGCAGACAACATGAAGACTAATATTAGGCATAATTTTCAACTAGAATTGTGTGTCTGTACAAATTAGAATTTAAGATATCATGTTTCAAAAAATAGGCTAATTAGCTCATTAAATATTATTTAATTAATAATTAGTGTAATATGGTTTTTTTCTTACTGAAATGAGTTTAAAACATATATTAATGACCTACTGTGAAAAAAACTGGATTTTTAAAGTTAAAATTAAAAAAAAATCTTCTAGTGTGTACGTACACTATAAGGAATTAAGAAAAAAGTTGAAATTGATTGATTTCATCAGTTGAATAAATTGAATTAATGATTTCAATTATCTCTCATTTGAAACTACGCGAGGCTAATGGAAGAGAACATTGAAACTTCAAACCTTGGTAAGAAGATTGTTATAATAAATAATAATATTGTGCCAAACCATGAATATTAAGACATTTAAATCCCGATTAAAAATAAAATTGTCATCGGAACTACATACATATGTTATGTCATTCCACTGCCGATACTTTACGACCAAGCTAATGCTGTCTAAAGAACTCATAACCAAAATGAGTGGTAGATTTTTTTTCATTATTACTTTAATAATCAAAGTTCTAAAATAAAATTAATGAATGGTTTTAAACCAGAATGACTTAAGTTGCTAGATGTGATTTTTGTGTAATAAATAAAATTAATTTTTTTTTCAATCAGACCAACATTCAGAAAGCTCAAAATAAGTATTAAAAAATAAATGGAATTTTTGGTTATCGTAGGGTTAGGGAAGAAAGAATATTACTTTGAAACCTATTTCGATTTTTCGAAACGAGTTTTAGATAACCAGAGTCACGTATGGGAAAACGTTTACCACCAATTAAATAACAAATAAAAAGAAACATAAATGAAAGAAAGGACAACAAAAATTAAAAAAAAAAATCACTTGACATGATATATTTTTTTCGGTTCCATGTAGGATATATAATACGATTTCAGGAAATTGTCAGATTATATTTACAGATCTTGGTACATAAAATCTAAAAGAATTGTATCTGAACCATTGAGGCATGTTTTATAAAAATTCTCTCAGCCAAGAAATTGAGGCCAATCCACCTCGAAGAAGGAATAGATAGAAAAAAAAGAGATTAATTCTATTTCCATTTAATTGCTAATTAATAATGAATATGAATAAAATTTTCAAATTAAGTAAACAATTACTTCCTCGTAAATATCTATTTTTGTAATAAAAATTGTTCTTATATCTGCTACTACTTCGAACCCAAAAGCTTCCACTGTTTATTTTCTGATTCTAAAACCATCCGCGCCATGCATCAAGATGCGTTTATTATCGAAATAGGGGTGAAAAGAGGGGATATTTACATTTAAAAATATGACATCAGATTATATGGGAACATAGGAAGTGTAAAAACAGGTCGTAATATTTTCAGAGAAATGACACTAATTATAATAAAATATTTTAGAGATGTTTTCACTTGCTGTGAGCGACCAACACATTACGCTATGATGAATGGATGGAATATTTCTGTTCTTAAAATTACGAAATTCCCTTTTTTACAAAATAATTACAATCCTTTTAGCTAAAACACTTCATTTTTTTCATTTGTTATTGAAATTCTTTTGATAATATGTTGACATTAACATCGGTAGATAATTTCTATCACATTTAATGATATCATAGAAAACATTCTTCATGCCTTTCCTGAAAACTTTTTTTGCCTCTTGAATAACCTTATAAGCAATCAATGCGAAATTTTTAGTTTAAACATTACGACTAGAAACAGCACAACACTCACACACCTGGGGCGGGGGAACTGAAAGAAAACGCATCTAATGGGATAAAAATCTAGGTCTCAGAAAGAGGAAGAATTCCATTGCATCCCTTGGGTTGTGAGTTCGAATCCCGCTAGCCGAAGACTTTCCGTGTACATGGTGGCTAGTGCACGTATAAATCTATCTTAGCCACAAAGTTCTTCAAGTCGGGACAATACCACAAGGGGTACTGTATCAGAGATATTCAGGTGTAAATTACGATCTGTGGATGGAATGTATGTATAAAGTCCGCCCCTTGAAAAAGGCTGCGATGTATGAGTGGCTAAGACGTATTATTGACTCTAGACGGCGCAACTAAAACAAGAGACGTTGAAACTGGGCTTAAAATCTATGACTTCATCAGCGAGCTTGTCTATGACAAGTGCCATAAGCAACAACAACAATAGAAGAATTCCGGAAATGCACTGATTCTTCCACGTCTCATTCCTTGGCGATGTAGAATCGTCCCAAAAGGGGATAGTCTTGGGATACTAAAAGGAATAGCCACTCTATACTATCGGTATATTCATATAAAATATATTATTAGATCAGGGAGAGTTTAGTTCCCTTGTAGTGGAGTCTCAACAGTGGTTTCGGGCTCGTAAATAGGCTTCATATTTTCTTGAATTAAATACAAGGAGAGCCTTAGTTCCTAGGCACTTCTATTGAGTTTGAGGTAATAAGTAGGTGAAGAAAAATAGAAGCAATATGCCAATGGCGCGTAATATAGAATAATAGACCATAATAATAGAAGTAATATACCATCTTTTGAGTAGATGAAGGATTGCTTAAAAGCATTTAAGGTGAAAACTGAAGCAGTTCATTAGATGCAATTTAAATTTTGGAAGAAGTTATGGTGGTTTAAATGACAAAGTTCATTTAGTAGCAGAATAAGAAAAGGCATATTTTCCATTGCAGTGTGCACAGTTAATTTGTTCCTTTATTGTGGAATTTTCATGAGTTTTGAGTTGACTGAAAAATTTTCTTGAAAGCCCTTAGATGAAATTATCGAGCTATGGAATTTTAAGCTCTGTGTAAAATACCATTCCCGATTAACCAAGGAGAATTGGTACCAATGCTAACTCTTTTATTTTGTAAAACTTCAATCTTGTTTCGATTGTTTTTAGCAGTGAATCCCGACATTGGAGCAGTATAAGTGAGCATAGATCTTAAAACTTGTTGGTATAATGACATTTTGTTTTTTAGTAAAAGAGGGGGGGGTTGAGTGGTTGGGTGAGGGGGGGGTATCCCATTGAGTGGGATAATGAGGTGTACTTTAGCCCAGAACTTCTTCTCACCATTTTTGAAATGACTTTTAAAAATGAGTTTATTGTCTAGGATCAGTTCAAGGTATTTTACTTCTTTTTCTCAAAGATTATCTTCAAAGACTGTGATGTAGGTAGTGGTTTCTTTAGTTGTGCTTTCCCGAACATGACGGCATGAGTCTTTTCCGCATTGATGGCAATACGCCACTTCATGCACCAGATTTAAATGTTCAGGAGTCCTTTTTGAAGTGTTTTGGAGACAAAGTTAATGGCACTGCTCTGGGTAAGGATATCAGTGTCATCAGCAAAGAAGCAGATTGCGATGTAGTCGTTCTTGGAGAAGTCAGCTGCAAAAATGGTATAAAATAAAGAACTAAATTAGACTTCATAGAGTATTCATTGTGTAATTTAATATTATACTTAACAATAAAATAATCTATTTTTTGGTTTGATGGTAAGAATCCTCCGCCCCCTTAAGCATAATAAACATTCATCATTTTAAGTAAAATGATAAGATGGCAAAGGATTCATGATTCTCCTAGTGGCATAGTAATTGGTCAAACTACGGTAACCTGCAGTTTAATGTTAGATCATATGAGATTATATAGCATGTGACTATGACATCACATGAACCAATCATGTGACTACGACATCACAGCAAAGAAAACTCATTCGAATTATCTGGCTTACGAGTTAGTTTGTCACGAACAGATAGTGCCAGTGTCGTCTGTTTTAAAGGTAGGACCTGTGCCTCATTAGATTGCTAGAGGAACGAAAACTTTGAAAAATGGGCAAAGGTCGGAAAAAAAATCGAAATACAGTAAGTGATGTTTTACTTTTAATGGTTATTCTTCAATAATCAATTTCTATTTGTTACTTTTCAATATATATATATATATAGTGAAATCATTTGAATTAACACAGTATGCATATGTGCGTATCGAATAATTAAACACATTTCTTTGCTTTTGACCTGATTTCAAATTCTTTGCAAACCATCTAAAATTAAATGATAGTACATCGTGAAATCAATATAAAAGGTTTTTGAATCAGTATCATCTTTTCATATTGTTTTGCTAAATACTAAAAATTTTATAATTAAGGGTATTTAAGAATCTTTTCTAAAGTTCGTTCTAACTGAACACAACTATACAAATAAGTCAAAAATCCTCGATAATTTATAATTCCAATAAAGTGATTGATTCTTAACCATTGGTTCCAACTAGGGATTGCAATGCCGGATCAAAATTTCAATACCTGTATTCGGTATTTTTTAAATCTCAATACCGGGATACCGGTTTTAATACCGGTATCAGAAATTTTAGAAAAAGAAAGAAAACACAGGTGTTTCTTTGTTTTTATTTGCCAGTTTTGTTAGAGAGTGTAAATATCACAAAAAATAATTTGTAACTTATAAATTATAACAGTATATAATCACAAAAAAGTAAAGAAACTTCTTATTTATTTCAATCACAAAAAAAAAAGTAAATATCATTATTCAGTCTGTGGTACTATTACAAATTTTTGAAATGTGATCTTAAATATAACGCATCAATTGTATTGTCATTAAGCCTGAAAAGTAATTTTGTATAAAAATTACCAGCTGTCGAAAACGCTCTTTCGGCATCTACGCTAGTTGATGGTACTGTTAGCAATGAGCGATATACTTTTTCAAAGAATTTACCTCTAAATCCCTATTTTTCACATAAATCGATTTCTAGTCAGATAGTTTTGGATATAGCTGATTTCTGTATTGTATTTTGGTTCGTTGAAATTTTTTTATATATTGATAATTCTAATTTTTGTTCAAGAGAAAATTTTTTTTCACTATCGACAGTAGTGACATCATAATCTTCGATAATTGAACCGAATTCTTCTGAATGTGGATAGGTTTGTGGGTAAAAAATTTTAAGAAAATTTACTCTAAACTTAATCAGATTTTATTTGGTTCTTTTCTTTTTCATTTTTAAAATCATTATAATTATGTAAATACCATAAGACATTTTCTATTTCGATATGCCTATCTGTGGGATTTTTCAATGTAATATATAAATCTTCAAATAGGGATGTGTGCTGTTCTTTCAGTGACTGCAACATGAAATTTATTGTTGCATTAGCTGTTCATAAATTAGAATATCTCCGATATAATGCCTCAATAGTCAGTTTTATTGGAAGTAGAGCTGATACAGTTCTGGATATTAAGTCGAAGTCACTATCTGAAAAATTAATTTACAGGTTTAAGTCGATTATTGCTTTTGGATTGGATTTCTCAGTTTCAAATATCTTTCCATCATTAGGAGTAAACTGTTCCAACGTGTTTTAGAATCTAATATTAACATATATTCTGTTTTATTTTTAGTTAGTATATATTTTAGTAATATATCCTTTTTATAGGTGAACGTTTAAATATCTTAACAATTTTTCGAACTTTATAAATTATAGGAAGCGATAGCTTAATATTTCATCCTCATTAGCAATATCTTCAAGAACTACATTGTCATTATCTTCATTGTCAACATCACTCTCACTCTTACTCTTTTCAAAGTTGGAATGCGAAATTTCTATATCCACAGTATTTGGATTCTTTATTTGTTTGGTATAATACATTTATTAATCCTAATTGAATTCCATATGCATAGCACAACTGCTGATTTGCACCAATCAACTTTCCAACTTTTTTCGTAATTGTTGCCCCATCAGTCGTTAAGGATACAATATTTTCTTTCAGGGATAATCCTTGTTTAGCTAATTTAGATTTAAGCAATTAATTAAGCACTTAATTAGCTAATTGATTTCGCCCTTTAGGGAGACATAAAAATAAAAACTTATACTATTTTGCTAAGTTCGCGATACCTGAACATATAGTGGAGACAATTTTAAAAATTTCTAGTAAATACCGAAAAACCGGTATTTAAACTTGTGAATACCGGTATTACAAAATTGCACAAATGGCTCAAAATACCGGTATTCGGTATCCCGGTATACCGGTATTTCAATCCCTAGTTCCAACCTCTTCAGAAAATGCTAATCTAATTGTGTTGTAATTAGAAATACTATCTAAATTGTGTAGCAAAAATCTAGCGATTATGAGTATATTCGTCAAACACAGAGTATGTGTAATATGAAATTATGTTGTAATGAAATTATTTTTTTTACTTCAATAATATAATTTATTTATTTACTTAAACTAAACTACATTTTTAGCATATGAACGAAAATAAACATAAAAAAATTATTTTATTATTTTAATTCCTATTGGAGAATGGTATTGAACAAAGCATGGTGCAACGCATGATGGAACTTCGCGAATTAAGCACCAATATCTCTATTTTTTCCGCACATTATTTTTAGTACAATGTGCATACATTTATATTGTAATAATTTTGATAATAATTAGTTTTTATTTATTCGCTCCTTTGATTTCAACTTTGTCTCAAAATATTTTAAATATCTTGAAACTTATGAATATGTTTGAGTGTTTACTAAATTTGTAATTCAAACGCCCAATTGTCACTACTTATTTCTTCTGACGAATAAACTCGTCATAACGCAAAATGTTGTACTTCTTCCATGACGAGTATACTCGTCATAAACAGTTAACTGGTTAAGAGTATGTAGTTGGCACAAAACTGTCAACTGCAATCCGATAGGTTGCGAGTTCGAACCCCGCCGGCCGAAGATTCCCCGCGTGCTTGGTGGCTGACGCGCGTAAAAATCTGTCGTGGTCACAAAGTTCTCCATGTCAAGAGTAATACCACTGGGGGTACAGGATCAGGGATGATCGTTCTCCGATTCAGGTCCAAATTACGATCTGTGGATGAGTGAATGACGTCCGCCCCATAAAAAGGGTTGTGACGTGTGTGTAGCTAAGTCATTCTGTTGGCCCTAGATGCCACTACTATAAAAACCAGAGACGCTCCCCCACCGACTTAAAATCGCTGTCTTCGTAACAGCGGGCTTGTCCATGGCAAGTGCCATAAGAAAGTAAAACATATATATCATGCAACCTTATGCTATTGATTTGTGTTCAGAAGAAAGTCGTGCACAATAAACTTTGATATCGAGAATTTCCGGACAAGTCGGAAGTCGTACTTGCCCCGAAATTCTCATTAAGTTCTCTCAAAGTGACAACGATGCCACTTGAAGATAACGCTAAAATACATCCTTGTTGTCAAAGTTAGATACTCAAATTCTTTGGGAAGACCTGAGCTTCTGCCAGGACTTGTTAGCCCACCAGTCGTCCATACTGCAGTCGCAGGGGTCCATTTAGGTTCTTTACATTCTTCGCTTCTTGGAGTTGACTTAATAGTGCAAATAATAATAATAAAACTTTTAGGGCTCATGAGATTTGAAGCAGCGAAATATTGTTTAGGAATGAAATGTTGCTGTAGAATAAAATCGGCAGTTTCATTTGTCGAAGTACAAAACGGCTGAATTGTACTTTAGTGTGCCCCCGAGTTTGTCGCCAATATGGTAACCCAACGAACGATCTTCTAGCAACCCTAATGCTGTTTTGTTTACTACTTTTTACATTGAGTTGTACATGAACTGCAACTGTTTTATGAAAAATGTTAAATTAAAAATAAGATTAAAAATTTTTATTTAGTTTTGTATTATAATTAAGTTTTTTATAGCTAATAAGACACTGTGATGTTATTTTTAATATTGAATACGAATAGAAAATATTTATTCTTTTGCAATTCTTAACTGTCTGTATACGCTTTTTGAAATCGTCTGAATTATTAACTTGAAAATCTTCTGCAATGGAATTCCTTGCACTTTTCGTAATTATTTTTCTGATCTGACGGTTTCCTTAATTCGTTATGTCGATAATTGTTAAAGAACGATTATCTAGTGAATGAGATGGCAGGATATATTTTGAACCTGAAGAATGAATGGTGAGTGGAATATATTTTTTTATGAGTTGATGAAGTTGAGAAAAGGATGCTTGTTTTAATTTTGTATGGGGAATGGTTTGATTGCTTCTAGCTTATTTCTTTTCTTTTTATTAAGTACCTACTGTCTCTATTATCCAAACAGTCTTTATGTTTAATGTGCTAGCGAAACTACTAGGATGCGGCTACTGCTGCTAGCGAAGCCGTAGAATACTTAAAGAATTCTGCCCGGTGCCGCCTTCGGATGCCGAAGGCATCGCATGCTCTAAATTTTTTGTCAACACAACAGACCAGGGCAGCCAGTTTGCAAAAGTTCTTTATTTCAAAATTGTAAAGACAAGCAGCGATAGTGACTCAAGATAAAAAAAAATCTTCTTAATTAAAACAAGCTTAGTTAAAAAAAATAGCCCGTTTTATAAATGTGAATTTTTTTAAATACATCTAAAAATTTATTCGATTTTAGTATAACCAATAATATTAAATTTAAAATGAAATTAAGTTAATACTTTTTATTTAAAGCTGACATAGACAATGTCTTTTATTTACTGCATGTAGGACAAAAAGCAATCAAAGAAGACTCAAGGGAATTTGCAATCTACTCCTCTGCAAAAGTCTCCTCAAAGTCCAAATGTGACAGAATCCAATGTAAGTAATACAATCGATTGCTAAGAATTGCTTATTATTCAAATACAACTGACCGATTATCAGAAAATCGTATTCCATTTGTAAGCAACTACGGCAAGAAAACAATCGAATATTGTACAAAAGTTTCAAAGACTTGATTACTCTATATGGTTTCAAAAAGTGGTTTTGTTTGCATACTCATTAAAAGATCATAATTTTAATGCAGAAAGTTGTAACCATAACTGTTTTCAGAATTGTCTATTTGGTCTGCCGTCGTCATTGGAGACTTAGCATCCTTAGTGTAGCAAGGGGAACAGTGAAACGATTTTTCCATACAAGACTTGCATCGATGTTTGATTGAAAATTCGAATTTACAATAAACCGAATAGAAAAAAGATCTGGAAAGTACAGAAATCAAATAATGACCAAATTATATAGAAAATCCATTAGCATTTTGAACATGTTTTTATTAATTTGCTTTCTGCTCTGTTTGTCAATTCATCATACTTTTTTAATCGATTGTAAATTATCTTCCCCATGATCAAAAAACTTCAAACTTCAAACATTATTTAGAAGTAGATGACACTGCAATATTAACCCTTTGCACTCGGTTGTTCAAGATGGTGTATTATTTTGAAGTTTTATTTATTCAATTTTAATATGTAAAAACCCCTACAGAATGGTAAAAAGATGAATTCCTTTTTCATGGAAACTCAACTTAAAACAATTATATGCATTTTTTGGTGCAATACACAAATCCATATATTAAGCGAAAAATTAATTCATGCATAATTTTCCAAGTGCACAGGTTTAGATCGCTATCTCATCGGTCTATCTAAGCTAAATTTTGGGATCGATTAAAAACTTTCATTACCGGCAAACTGTACCCTACCACGCCGTTAGCTCATCGAAAAATAATTTAAATTATGTTGCAAAATTTCAAACACACAAGACAAAAGCAGAAAATCATTATTTAAATAAAACGATATTTTTTCAGAATTCACACAAAAAAATTTTTCAACAGAAAAATCAAGACTGTGTTAACAATCTGAAGGAGCTAGAAAATAATTTAGCCCGTTTTATAAACGTGGTAAATTTTTTAAATACATAATTATTTGTTAATTTATTCGATTTTAATATAGCCAATAATATTAAATTTGAAAGGAAAATAAGATAATACTTTTTATTATATAAAGCTGACACAGACAATATATTTTATTTACTGCATATAGGTCAAAAAGGAATCAAAGAAGACTCAAGAGAATTTGCAATCTACTCCTCCGCAAAGGTCCCCTCAAAGTCCAAATGTGACAGAATCAATTGTAAGTAATACAATCTATAACTTGGAAATGCTTATTATTCAAATACAACTACTCGATTATCAGAAAATCATATTCCATTTGTAAGCAACTACTGGAAGAAAACAATCGAAAAGTTTCAAAGACTTGATTGCTCTATAGGGCTTCAAAAACTTGTTTGGTTTGCATACTTTAAAATTGCTCTGTATGGCTTCAAAAACCACAATGTTCCTCCACATAGGTCTACTCAAAGCCCATGAAACATAAGGCAATGTAAGTCTACACAATCTGTAATTCTGAATTACTCTTTAGTCTAAACAATTATACCAATTATGTAAAAATTATATTCCCATTGTAAACAACCATGGTAATATACTAATAGAATGTTATACAAAAGGTTTCAAAGTCTTGTTTTCATTCTTTATAATTACCCAATATAATTATGGACAACCTGCACGCAACTGATCCTAACTGTTAGAGTGAGGAACTGTTAATTTTTTGATTTTCATTTCTTTTGGATAACTGGTATATTTAGTACATTTTTTTTCCTAACAATGAATGATCCGTTGGGAATTTTTGAGAATTATTTAAAAGGTATTGAGACTCTACCTGAATTTCATTTCATTCAGTCGTTTCTCCGCTAATAAGATTCAAAGATGTGGGTTCATAATGTGAAATAATTCACTCATTGTTAATCTGACTCCCTTTTATTCTCTCTCCCCTCTACAATTCTATTTACATGCTATATATATAGTTAGTTGCTTGCTTTGTATAGTTGCCATATACAAAACCGTACATTGGTTTCGCGCGCAATTACTTCTGACTTTTGAGTTCTGAAAGCAAGTTATAGCTCTAGTATGATTAAAGTTAAAACTAGTTTTTAGTCAAAGGCGCTCGTAACAAAAGGTATTGAAATGTACTACCACATGGACTCGGTCCATAGGAGCAATATAAATTCACATTGGGTATTATTACATATTCAAACAAAGTTTAAATTTTTTTTGTGTTATCTTTAGTTATAAGTAAGCGTAATACAAATAAATTATTTTATATTCGTGTAAATTATGTTCTGTATTATTTTCAGTGTTCTTACATTCTCACACATGAAACATAGAGAAAATATTGTAATCATCAAAAATTTGAACACGAGAATTCGACGAATCTCCCCATTTCAGAACTCAGCGAGTTTGTAAAACCCATTTTAGAAATTTTCTTTAAGTTTGTGAACACGAAAAATCAAAATCGTTTTAAATAAGACGGGTAAAATTTGAAACATGAACTTTCGATCAAATTTTGAACGAAATCCATTCAGAGGAATCGCTTTCTGTTATCAGTATATAACTAAATTTGATGACTACAGAAAGATCTATATTGATAAAATTTGGTTTACAGGATTCACATTCTGAATTATATGGCTATCGAATTTTGAAACCATATATGTCAATGTGTTGAGTTTGTCGGTCTGTACATTCGCTTTCACGCAAAAATAAATCGTAAATGCACTAACTTGCCTCTGAATTATGCCTATAAAGAGTTATTAACAAATAAAAATTTTTAGGTTTATACCATGATAATCTGATATGTAAATACTAAAACATCAAAAATTTGTTGATTTGCCTTTTAAGGGGTCCGACTACGTTAAAAACACTGGTTTTCGACTACATTGGCGAATTCTTCCTTTATTATTATTTCTTGTAGCTCAGGCTTTCCTCTTTCCAAAATAGTTTTTTCTAGGAAAAGGAAGGTCTGATCTATCACACAGGATAATTTTAAACAATTTTTTAGCTAAAATATTTCTTTAACTTCAATTTTCTTAAACTTTAATTTTTATAAAAAATTTCCACCGTTAACATGATATCTCAAAAACTAATAGAGGTATTTACATAAAAATTTCAGCGTGTGTTTTAAATACTATGGGCAATGAAATGAACCAAAAGTTTTATTGTTGTTGAAATACTTTTTTATTTATAGGTGTTTTTAGAAAAATTAAGTGGTAAATTTATGGAAAAAATGTATATATACGTACATTTTTACCCATAATTTCTTTGCATCGCAAAATGTTTCTTAGATTTTGGTTCATTTCATTCATCATTATATTCTATAACTTGTGTACAAAGAAAAATAGGATAGCTGCATTACAATTTTGTGTAGTGTTAGCCGTTTAGGTTAAATTTCATTAAAATTTACTACAAATTTTCCTATTTCTCAAAATATATTATATTTCCAAATAATTTTTTTTGTATATATAGTGTTTATAATTGACAATACATCTAAAAACCATAAATAGTTTTTAAAAAATCCAATTTTTCAAAAATATTGCTTCGAACGTAGTCGGCTACGTTATGAAATAAGGAGTGGTAAATATACTTATCAGAGATCGTTCATGGAAAACAACGTACGTGGTATGCGTACTTACCACTAAGTGTTAAGGGTAAAAATATCGTCGAATGTTCATTGGTAATCATACTTTTCACTCTATTGTAGTCAATTTACATAGCTTTTCTAATTAGAAAACACGTCGAAATCAAATTCAATACTATCTTACAATAAAGTTTGAAGCTCATGTTCCATTTATTAGACTGGTTGGGCAAACTGCTACAATGCATGAAAATATAACTGTTGCAATATATTGCTTCTTCTTTCTAATCCCTTGATCGGAATCAGATCAGGTCCATGAGACCATTCGCCTTCAAACCATCAAGGACATTATTGGGGCTATGAAGCAGATTCTCCCGGGAAAAGCCAATACAGCGAAGCAAATGCTCAGCAGTGGCCTCGCTTGAATTGCACTTTGTGCAGATGGGGAAGATCTTGTTCCCACCGGAGAACCGAAGAGTCTTGAGGTGGCCAGATTTAAATCTAGACAGAGCCGTCTGGTCTTGTCTAGCACCGCCAAAGCTCAGAGCACCACCAGGGCCAGAGCCAAGGTACCAAGTTTCCAAGTGAGTTGTTTCCAAGTAGTTTCCAAGATGAGTTGACAAGGGCCTTACTTCTGGAATACATTTCCTGGAAAGTTAAGGGCTCAGCAGAATTCAGAGTCAGGGATGAACCCTTCTTAGCCAGACTATCGGCAATGTCATTATATTTAAGGTTTACATGAGATGGTATCCATTGAAAATGTATAGCGCAGGACTTGGGTATCAATTTTAATTTTTCAAAAACACGGATGCCTCTCTGGTCTACAATATTCCTCCAGTTTTCTAAGTACTGTATGACGCTACGACTATCAACTAGAAGCCAAATCTCACCGATTAATTGGTGATCTAAAGAAAAGCCCAGAGCCATGTCAATGGCTATCAATTCTGAGCCAAAGACGGAACTAAAGTCAGGGTTGCGCTGACTAAGGAAAGTCTCTTCATTGCCGGATTTAATTACAACCCCGCTACCAGTGTGACCATTTTCATCTTTACTACCGTCAGTATAAATCAGTATAGCTTCAGATGGGATATTATTGATTACTTCAAGAGCAGCTTGTCTTAGAAATTCAGAATGTTGAGAAGATTTATTAGTGTAAGTCAATAGTTCTGTATGGAAGTACACACCAGATAATTTGTCAAGAGGGGAAGCAATAGGCTTTAGAGAGTTAGATGTTTTGCAACCCATTGTTTCTTCTAACTTTTCAGCATGTCCAAGAGGACTATACCTCTTCAACCTCTGAGTGTTCTTCCAACCACACAGGAAATTAGCGGTTCGATGTTGAGAACGGTAGCTATAAAGTTTGCTAAAGTACTTTATAAGATTAGGAATACATCTATCCTTCAATGGCTGTAAGTCAGCTTCGTAGAGTACGATGTTGGATGGCGTGCTTCTGCGGAGCCCAGTGATAATACGAGCTGCGCTGAGCTGAACTCGCTCTGGTTTCTGCAAATTGGTATTCGAGGCAACATGATATATTTGAAAGCAATATATTGCATTTTTATTAATAACATTTTAGCCACGTTTCTGCTTCAGAAATAAACTAAAATGCCGTAAATTACAGTATTCAAATAATCAATTTATCAAAATTGAAGTCAAATTATGCATAAAATCTTTAACAGAATCAAAAGTTTTTGTTCATTTTTAAAAAATGAATGTTGAATTGAAATAAATTCAATAACAAATAATGGCAATCAAATATAAATATATTTTAGACATAAGGAACACAATACAGTGGAATTCATGTCTGAAAACTTTTTCAGGAGTTAAAATTTAATGACAAACGCAGGAACGTAATGTCGCTACGAAAATCCTTACATCTTGAATGGGCAGTGGTAAGCGTATTTACCACTTTTGAATCGAAACGATTGAAAACATTGTCTTAATGCATGTGAAATACATTTAATTATAGGCTTAATGTATTTCAAAGCTATTAAGGAAGCTCAATCAAATTTTACGCATATGATGATACTATTATTTGAGCCCTCATAAAAATATTTTACAGATGGTAAGAATATATACCAGAAAACTATAAAGGGTTAAACCTGCGAAATTCGGTAAATGATCTTCTGAATACAACAGTACTTCCGTACCAAACTTTGATTTCAATCATTTGGGGAAGAAAAGGCATCCAAAACAGATTCATGCGATAAATTCACTAAAATTGCTAGATTCACGCCAAAGAACTATATGATTAAATATTTTTCTCCAAAGCCATATCAATCACTTTCAGCTTTACCGAAGGTCCCAGATTTTTGTTTGCAAAGAAGATGCTTTCAATGCCATTGTTTCGAATAACACTGTATTGACTTCAAGAAAAAGGAAATAAATCCAAGGAATTTTTCCATGTTTTTAAGCAAATGATTTGGTTTAGTTTGGTTTTTTGGTACAAGGACCAGATTTGGTCATTCTGTGCCAAACATTTGTTAGAAAATTTTCGTGTTAAAAATTATGGTATTCTAATAAATAAATAAATCTGATGTAAAATTTGAATATCTTTTAAAAATGCTCAAGGCCATATTATTAGATAATCCCTGCTTAGCCTCTTCTCCACTATAGCTAAGAGCAATCTAATATGATAGATGATTTGGTACAATTTCATATTATCTGTAATGCTCAAGCGTGTAATGTGAGAATCAATGTATTAACAAAATTGCTCACTTTATGAAAACATAAGTTATAAAATTCAAAATGATTCAAACTAATTTATTATTCTTAATATAGCAAGAAGAGGAATCAAATGTAAAGGGAACGGATATCGTTCTTTTGCAAGAAGGTGAACCCAGGAAACTGTACCAAGGTCAAATTGAAATAGATGTAAGTAGAATATTTCAGAACCTAAATTTTTTTTCTCCATATTTTACTCCATCAAAAAAGGATAGCAGAATTCTAAGACAACTTTTGTTTTTCGGACAATTGATCAAAATAAATAAATGTTTTAGTATTTACTGGTTGGTTGTTAAATTCGTCTAAAATCAACTTTACATGATACGTCGATCAAAAGCTTGATCCAATATTTTGTGGCAAATGTAAGTATGTGATATGATGAATGTTTGAACCGAGTTAACTTGATTGAATGTTTGAACCGAGTTAACTTGATTGAATGTTTGAACCGAGTTAACTTGATTGAATGTTTGAACCGAGTTAACTTGATTGAATGTTTGAACCGAGTTAACTTGATTGAATGTTTGATCAGAGTTAACTTGATTGAATGTTTGATCCGAGTTAACTTGATTGAATGTTTGATCCGAGTTAACTTGATTGAATGTTTGATCAGAGTTAACTTGATTGAATGTTTGATCAGAGTTAACTTGATTGAATGTTTGATCAGAGTTAACTTGATTGAATGTTTGATCAGAGTTAACTTGATTGAATGTTTGATCAGAGTTAACTTGATTGAATGTTTGATCAGAGTTAACTTGATTGAATGTTTGATCAGAGTTAACTTGATTGAATGTTTGATCAGAGTTAACTTGATTGAATGTTTGAACCGAGTTAACTTGATTGAATGTTTGAACCGAGTTAACTTGATTGAATGTTTGAACCGAGTTAACTTGATTGAATGTTTGAACCGAGTTAACTTGATTGAATGTTTGAACCGAGTTAACTTGATTGAATGTTTGAACCGAGTTAACTTGATTGAATGTTTGAACCGAGTTAACTTGATTGAATGTTTGAACCGAGTTAACTTGATTGAATGTTTGAACCGAGTTAACTTGATTGAATGTTTGAACCGAGTTAACTTGATTGAATGTTTGATCAGAGTTAACTTGATTGAATGTTTGATCAGAGTTAACTTGATTGAATGTTTGAACCGAGTTAACTTGATTGAATGTTTGAACCGAGTTAACTTGATTGAATGTTTGAACCGAGTTAACTTGATTGAATGTTTGAACCGAGTTAACTTGATTGAATGTTTGAACCGAGTTAACTTGATTGAATGTTTGAACCGAGTTAACTTGATTGAATGTTTGAACCGAGTTAACTTGATTGAATGTTTGAACCGAGTTAACTTGATTGAATGTTTGAACCGAGTTAACTTGATTGAATGTTTGAACCGAGTTAACTTGATTGAATGTTTGAACCGAGTTAACTTGATTGAATGTTTGAACCGAGTTAACTTGATTGAATGTTTGAACCGAGTTAACTTGATTGAATGTTTGACTGAAGAACATAGCAATAACGATGCTATTGCCTTGTAGTTAGTCGAATTTAGTTTTAAAAAATTATGATTTGATCAAATATGGTAGCATGATACGAGTCATATAGTCGCACGCCACACAAAAAATGATTTGATGCCATTGTTCCAGATTTTGATTCTTGTGTAAAAATGAACAACCATTCTATCATCTTTCAAATGAGTTTTCTTTGCTTTTTACTGCCGTCATAGTATTATGTAGATCAACTTAACTTATACGAATATTATACTATCCAGTAATGCAGTAAGGATATGGTGCTATAGGGTAATTGAGCTTATACTATAGTAATATTCAGTATTAAAAAAATGTGCATTTCTTTTTCATATACGATAGCTAAAAGTTGAAAATTGGTAATATTTGATCAAATCATTTATTTTCTTTAGTTTTCTGAATTTCTCGTGTCTCAAATGTCTTGCAATTTCTTTTTTTTTAATCTATGAATGGTAAAACTTAGTCATCGAAATTATTTTAAAGTTATTATTTAATATTTTAAGATCAACGTTAAGATAACGCCAATTCAATTGAATTCAGTATTAGGGATAATCCTTATTTAGAGCAACAGTTTATACAACTGTTTTAAATAATTCCGCATTCACATGTGAATTTCAATAAGAAACTCATCGATAAAGAGCTGAATCTCAGGATTCTTCATTCTCAAGTCTACAGGAGATATACATATTTATTTTATAAGAACGTACAAAATTTGAGCAATTATATACATTTTGAATAGAATATCCATACTAAAAATAAATGCGAAAGAATATTTTCATCAAGAAATATTGAGAAATTCTGTAGGTCCATGTCCTGAGCTCCAAACACGGATGACATTGTTGAAAGGTACAAAATTTAGATTTATACCAAGAAAAGATAAACGATCGCTTGAGTGTATCACAATAAGTAAATCTTATAAAAAGCTGCTTGTGTTTAAAGAGATTTAAATAAAATTTCATTCACTCTTTGAAGGCCATGATTTAAAAAAAAAAATCTTACACAGAATTTTGTGTTAAGAAATTGAAATGAATGCTATATTATTTAATATAAATTATAACTAAAAATGAGAAAAACATATTATTCAGAAACATATTATAATTAAAATATTATTTAAATCATGTCTGCATTATATTTAAATCATGCCTGCATAGTATTTAGATCATGCCTGCATAGTATTTAGATCATGCCTGCATAGTATTTAGATCATGCCTGCATAGTATTTAGATCATGCCTGTCTGAATAGTATTTAGATCATGCCTGTCTGAATAGTATTTAGATCATGCCTGTCTGAATAGTATTTAGATCATGCCTGTCTGAATAGTATTTAGATCATGCCTGTCTGAATAGTATTTAGATCATGCCTGTCTGAATAGTATTTAGATCATGCCTGTCTGAATAGTATTTAGATCATGCCTGTCTGAATAGTATTTAGATCATGCCTGTCTTACCATTCCGAGCATAATTTAATATCATTTTAGATAACAATTCTTACATCGTCATGCTTGACATACCAAATCTAAAGAACACAAGACCTTTTTGCAACCAGTAATAAAAGTTATAACTCTTCGTAAGTTAAAAAAAATTAAATATTTTATTATATTCAAAAAAATGCATTGCAAAGTATGACGCATATACGATCCTATCCCATATTGAACATTAAAAACCGATATAAAATATCATATCATATATTATAAAATATCATAAATTTTGCTCAGTCATAATAAATTTTAAGAAACGTATATGGTGACAAAATTCAAAGCACCCCATAATTCTCTATTTTTAATCATAACCAAGTCAAAACTTACAATTGCGTTTTGGAGTGTATATTTTCTTTTTATTTAGATATTGACCTGGTTCGTAGTATTATCAACTTAGTGAAAAACTGAAATAAAATATTAAACTGTAGGACTGTAAGTAACATCAACTCTTCGAGGTGCATTGAAATAGACACAAGTAGATTAAAAACAGCGTAATAAGAAAGGAACATCCGATTGAAATAAAATATAATAATCACAATAATACAGATGTGATCAGCTCCTGTTGCAATACTTGCGGCAACATGGCCTGGCATTGTATTGATTAGACGTCGGATTTGCCCTAAGACAGATAGGCTCCCAAACTATGAATAGCATTTTAGGAATGGTATCGCACATGCACAATCCTTTTCTTCCTTTATCTTTTGTTTAAAAAATGGTCTTTATGAATAAGTCACATTTGTCTTGTTTCTGAACCTTTATTTCCGGGAGCTGGCATTACCCTTAATATATGGACCTGAACTTATTCAATAAAAATTATTACTACATCATAACAAGTATGTAAAGGAAAAGTAAAGCTTTAATTAATGCAAATTAACAGCAAAGGAGTTTAAAACAATATTATTTGTTATTTCTACTCTTAGACACCATTTTTGGTTTGCTTAATTTTTCGAGTAACGAAAGTTTTTCTTCTCTTGGATAACAATCATCTGAATACCTAAGTAATAGACGAGGAAATCCTACATTGTTTTTTAATAGTAATGGGGTGTCCAGCTATACCAAATGAAGAAAAAAAAATGGGAAGAGAAAATCAATTGAGAGTCTGGCAATTTGGAAAGAAAAACCGATCGTGAAGCTTCTAAGTTGGTGCGGAAAATGTGAAGAATTGATTTAATTCATAAATATTAGAGATATAAGCAAAGAATGTTCTCATTATGAGGCTTTTGAATCGTAAGTAGGCCGCGGTGGCCTGGTGGTAAGGTCTCGGCTTGTGAGCCGTAGGGTTTCAGGTTCGAGACCCGATTCTACCAAAGAACCGTCGTGTAAGGGGATCTGTTGCACGTTAAATCCGTCATGCCAAACGTCCTCCCGCTGGTGTGGTGTGGTGTGGTGTGGAGTGGAGTGGGGAGGGGCTGACAGCTCGGGTGTCGTCCTCGTCATCTGACCGCGGTTCAAAATGACGAGGTCCATCCCAAAATAGCCCTAGTGTTGCTTTACAACGGGCGTTAATATAACTAAACTAAACTTGAATCGTAAGTAAGCTGAATAGATAATGTATGATTTCATCATGGAAACATTATACTTCTAACATTGGACAAATGATTAGTGGAGTTTAAAAACTTGCTTACCGGAACTGATGAAGTTCGTGTACACTATTTGGGTTAGTGAACGAAAGCGAGCAGGCGAAGGAGCCCCCTAGTGTGTGTGTGTAATGATATTTTGAACTCTAATTTCAATTTTAATTATTCTAAAGTTTATCGTAATTCAACCCATGTCAAAGTCATTCTAAAATGTTTTCTTATTTCCTGATCCCTTTCCGCTTTTAATAATTCAACTGAAGCTTTGCAAAAATGTTTGCATCGGCGATTCCCACGTGCCGAGTGAAAGGATAGAGAATCGCTGATATAAACAGATTCTTCTAAAGGATCCCTCTGTTTTCCTTGTCAATGTCGACACGTGTGAGAAGTTCCTGTGAGAATCGATACATGTCAAAAATCCATATCGCGATCTCATGTTATATAAGATAGGGATAATTTGTTTCTCTCTTATTACCTCGCTTCTTGTCTCATCTGTTGCTGTGAACGGATGTGCCTTGTCCGCGTCTCCTCTTGTAAATAAATTATACCTTTCCTGGATGGATTAAAGATAATAAAACGAACTTAAAAATGTAAAGTGTTTTCTCTATCATCGAACCTGCGTTCTGTTTTTAAAAATTATGTTTACATTATATATATATATATATATATATATATATATATATATATATATATATATATATATATATATATATATATATATATATATATATATATATATATATATATATGTTGTGATATTTTTCCACTTTTTATTTCAGGGAGAAGAACACGATATTCTTAGTTTCATCTTGCACAGTCTTTGGGCAATGATATGCCTCATTGCCGCAATACACATTGTCATTATGGTAACGACAGACGGCTTGCTCAGCATTGATTTCGGTGAAACTAGGTGGACAATTGGGATTATCTTATGCATAGTGTTTTTAATGACAGTTGCAAGTACCTTGCTTGCCATGGTGAGTGCAAATTATATATTTCAAAGTATATGAAATTTTAACTCGGGGTCCCCCCCCCCTTTTTCTGTTGACCTCGGAATTACTGGTGCAGATGGAGATTCTGTCAACCATTAACTTTGATAGAAATGCTGTGAAGCAGTAGGAACAGTCTACTCGAAACTTTCTCGCATATTTTTCTCCTTGTTCCCACATAAAAATTGAAGATCTTGAACATGATAATAATTACAAACTATTTTTTTGACCCACCATTAACCTTTAACTGGGAAGGGGAAATTTTAGGACTTAATTAGGGAGGTGAGGTCTACGAGACCGCGTTTTCTTTACGCTCAAATGAGACTTTCTAATGAAAGTATAAATATGAAAATCAGCCAATATATTCTGCAGATATTTTTCTTGACATATAAATATGTTTTAGAAATTTTTCAAAATATGTTGTCATTCAAAAAAGCAATTACGTTTGAATATACATTTTCTTCTCAAATTGCATGTTACAATAAATAATATTCTTGAAAAAACATATTACTTTTTAAATTTATTTTTCCATCTTTCAAAGTTATATAGAAAACAATATAATGGACAATTCCACAATTATATTAAAAGTTTAAAAAAAATGACAATGGCTAAAGTTGTCCCTATTTTTTATCGACATTTCTATGCAGAAATTTGAGTATTCGTTGTAAGGTTTTCGAAAACATTTCAAGCATTCAGGTTAAGTACTAGTGTAAAATTCAGCTTGTAAATTATCTAGATATTTCTTTTGGTATATTTATATATATTATAAATTTTTCGAAATACATTATCACTAGAAATATTAATTATATTTGAACATACGTATCAGAATTAATCGAAAGCGAACTTTCATCGAAAAAATCTCCTGTTAAATTATCCTAATTACTATAAATCATTTTCTGCTTCATTTAAAGGTCTCTAGAGCTCTGCTTCATAACGAGGATCTCGTGATATTATAGTGCCATTCATAACTTAAATGTTTGAATATTTAATTTAAATTGCACATGCCCTGTGGAATAATGTAATTTCATTTTCAGATCCCTCATTTAAACTGTTTAAATAATCAGGGGATTCTTTCCCCCCCCCCCCCGAGTTTAAAATAATGAAAGAAAATCAACTTTTAAATATTGGATCAACCAATGGAACTAATCTAAGTTTCATTTTAGAAATGAAGCCATTTTTTTAAAAAAAAAATATGCAAAAAATAATATTAAATCTTCAGGAATATTTTGAATTTCAAAAGATATTGCATATCAATTGAACTGAAGTCTCTAAAAAGAACAAATGATTAAATGTCTTAAAAAATAACTTTTGTGTGTGCAATTAATGCATATTCGCAAGTTATCGCGGATAAACAAATTCCCTCTTCGGTTTTTTATGGGTTAAAATCTTAAAATGCTTCCAAAAATTCATTTATTTTTCAATTTAATTAAAATTCTAGTACAAATTTCTTCAAAGTGGTTACAAGAGCCACATTTCCATTCGTCGAAGCATGTATGTACCAAGTTTGGTACATTTTGATCAAATGGTTTGGCCTTTTATGTGCCAACATGCATACACATTCATCTTTATTAGTAATGGAGATAAAAATAAATAGTCTGATTTTCAAAATTAAAATTTTATTATTTTTTAAATTGATTTTTTTCCGCTTTTTTAATTTCCGTGTTAAAATGAAAACTTGTGCTGATGCTTTGCATGAAGCATTTCTGATTAGTTAAGACATGATTTTCATTTGCAACTCTAATTGTGTGACGTGGTGTAAACGGCGGGCCGCGATGGCCTGGTGGTAAGATCTCCATTTCGGAACCGGAATGTTTCAGGTTCGAGAATCTATCCCACTGAAGAACCATTGTGTAAGTGGGTATGGTGTACGTTGAATCCTTCGGGTCCAAACGTCCTGCCTCTGGTGTGGTGTGGAACTTTGGAGAGGGGATAACAGCTCGGGTATCGTCCTCGTCATCTGACAACGATTCCAAATTACTAGGTTCGTCCAAATATAGCCCTAGATTTGCTTTGAAACGGGATGTTAATATATAATATAAGGAAACGGGATGTTAATATACAATATAAGGAAACGGGATGTTAATATACAATAGAAGGAAACGGGATGTTAATATACAATAGAAGGAAACGGGATGTTAATATACAATAGAAGGAAACGGGATGTTAATATACAATAGAAGGAAACGGGATGTTAATATACAATAGAAGGAAACGGGATGTTAATATACAATAGAAGGAAACGGGATGTTAATATACAATAGAAGGAAACGGGATGTTAATATACAATAGAAGGAAACGGGATGTTAATATACAATAGAAGGAAACGGGATGTTAATATACAATAGAAGGAAACGGGATGTTAATATACAATAGAAGGAAACGGGATGTTAATATACAATAGAAGGAAACGGGATGTTAATATACAATAGAAGGAAACGGGATGTTAATATACAATAGAAGGAAACGGGATGTTAATATACAATAGAAGGGAACGGGATGTTAATATACAATAGAAGGGAACGGGATGTTAATATACAATAGAAGGGAACGGATGTTAATATACAATAGAAGGGAACGGGATGTTAATATACAATAGAAGGGAACGGGATGTTAATATACAATAGAAGGGAACGGGATGTTAATATACAATAGAAGGGAACGCGATGTTAATATACAATAGAAGGGAACGCGATGTTAATATACAATAGAAGGGAACGCGATGTTAATATACAATAGAAGGGAACGCGATGTTAATATACAATAGAAGGGAACGCGATGTTAATATACAATAGAAGGGAACGCGATGTTAATATACAATAGAAGGGAACGGGATGTTAATATACAATAGAAGGGAACGGGATGTTACTATACAATAGAAGGGAACGGGATGTTAATATATAATATAAGGAAACTAAACCAAATTATGATGTAATTAAACCTAATTAAGGAAACATTAAATTTCATGAACGCGAACTTCAGATAATCTTAATATATTATTAATATTTGAATTAATGTTTCGTAAATGGCATTAAAATATTAAAGAAGGAAAATAAATATGCGAGTATTTTTATTGCTTGATAGTATTTCAGTTAAGCAGGGTGCTCTATAATCGACTGACAAACTCAAAGGTTTGTTAGCAGACATCATGGGAAAAACATGGTGCCACCAAACCACGTTAAGAGAAGGAAAATCGTGAAAAACGCACATATATTTCGATATTATGCTTAAAGGGCAAAAGGAACATTAAGGATAACATAAACAGTTTGATTAATTATTACAAATATGGTTCGAAGTGACGATAGCTGGCGTCCTTACACGTCTTACAGTGCTGCTTCAAGATGCCAAATTTCCTTTTGATGATTGCAGCAGCGACGACATCAAAGCGCCATGAGATTTTTCGTTGTGTCAGTAAGAACCTTATAAATGAGTGATTTATGATGTTAGAGGGGAAAAAGTTAAGTGGAATTCAATTCCGGTGAATATGGAGGTTAAACAATATGCCCCGCGCATCTAATTTCTATCTTTTAGTATAGATACTTTCGATCCTACAGTTGATCGGAGTTGGGTGCAAACCTGAGAAAAAGAGCAGGGGAATGGGATCATCCTAGCATATCAAGTATTTCCAAATCACAACAGCCTTCTAAGGGTTGATAGTAATTCATAATTACTATCAATTAGCCTTCCAATTATTGATGATAATCCAAAAAATTTCACATGCATTGGCTCTATTAGCTAAATGTAAATAGCTAAGATTTAACTAAGAGCAGTTAGTCACACTTCTTACGGTGAGTTTGCCATAATCTCCAATAGCCCGCCGCAATCAGAAGCGTTAGCTGGTTTTTGTCATTGTTGTTTTTATCCCTTTCGAGACGGGAGGCCTCTACTAGACGCACACATGAGATGGAGCGAGCGTGAAAGGAATCATCCCACAGGACAGGGGTTTTGCATCGTTAAGCATAACTTTCAAAACAAAATTACAAAAAATAAAGTGTGTCCTAACGTTTTTTTCATTTTTAACATTTTTCTACCTTTTTAGATTATTAAAGATTAATTTTAGATCTTTACTAAATGATATTAGTTCATTCCTAATTGAAGACATTCTTCCAGCCCAAATTGCCTTTTCTTGTCATTATAAACCGAAACCAAGGCTTTCCGTAATAAAAAGAGAAGTACGCAAAATGTATCCGAAAGCTAAGCAAAATAAACAGAACTGGCGATAAAATCCAAAAAGACTATTTACGGTTATACAGCAATAGCAAAAAAAAAAAAAAAAGATTCGATGAGAGATCAGAAACGCGAAAGATTATATCAAGTGAAAAGTTACCCAACCCAGCTTTGTTTATTTACATTACTCCCTCCCCCACAACAGCTGATGAGTAAAATACCAAAGACTGAATAGGAGAAAACTGAAGGTCAGGATACTAAAACTACATTTATTTCAAAAGTAATGGACACAGAGAACGTTTAAAAATTGTTCCAGTTTAGAATGCATATATGCATCACCGTCCCATGAGTTCAATTCCTAGAAATGTAGGGTTGGTACGCTGCTCGGCTGTGAGAGACCTTTGCTCATGATGCATATGACACCCCTGTCACAGAAGGGTTATATATGCGTCCTCTTATCTATATTGTTTTCATTGCTTTCTATCTCTTAATCGCTTTTGATAGGTCGAGCCAATGTCAAGAGAAGTAGAAAGAAAATGCCGCTTTTTTAATATAAATAATTACTGCCTGTGCCATGTGCAATGTCTGCAAATTCTTATTTTATGTTCTATAAAATCGTCTGGGAGATTGGGCTGATCAGATGGCCTTCCGGTTGCCTTGGTGATTCTGTACCAGGGTAGTCTTCTGTGCCTTACACCCAACTCAGATAGACTGATGGATAGTGGGAGTGTATGCATTGGCCCTGATATAGGCAGTGCGATATAGTTTACCACAGTTAGATGGGGTAACATAAACTGTTTGGGTGATTCACAACTGCTAAACCCACACAGCATTTATACTATTGATGCCCCATCAGAAGTTGAGAACAAAGAAATGTTATAAAAATAAATCTGTCGTATTGGCCTGGCATATCTACTTGCGTATGTAACATTGCATTATCACTACACCGTCACTGACACTTTTTGCAACATTTCTGGGAGAATAATTTGCAGAAGAACAAGATTCGCTTCAGGTGTTTGAGCAACAAGTACGATCTTAGAGATAGTTACAGACGATTTCTTATCACACGCTGACATCACCTCTGTGGAAATTTCCACGAACACTGGCATGAGGATCATCAACCACCCACATGTGTGCATTATGTTTGTTCACAAACCATTCTGGACTCGGAACCTGCATGCGTTTTTTCGTGATTTTCCCTCTCCTCCATCAATACCATGTTGCATTGCTGTTTTCCTTCATCTAGTTGCCTGAACAACCCTCTGAGTATTTCTGACATTTAATAGCATACCTTGCATATCAAAACGTTACAAAAAAAATTGAATTTTGTTTTGTTCTTTTTCAGATAAAATTGCCTGACTTTCTAGAGTATATCTTTAGATGTGCAAGCGTAATCAACTTCTTCGTTATTGTTGCTTTCACGGCCAATATTCTTTTTAGAATCAACTTGTATCTTATCACCTCTGACGAAGCATGTGTGAAGATAGCGTGCTGGATATGCACCATATGGGTGACATCAGTTACAAGCATGGCACTCACTTTTTTATTAATGAGAGATACGTTCAATTTAAAGGTAAAAAAAAAGTTTTTAAGTTTTTTTAGCCATAAATTTAGTGTTAAGGGGAAATCGGTGCACGGTGGAAAGTCCAATAAACTTAAAAACAAATACCGATATTTTATTCGTCACGATAACACGAATAACAAAATACAGCCGAAACAGACAATATGGTGTATAGCATATAAGCCAGTTAACAGCCCTGCTACCCGAGCAATTGATTTGGTATCATGGTCATGTCTTGCGAACCACAAGGTCCCAGGTTCTATCCTCGCACATCGCCTACAGCCAGAACAAAAAGAATTCTTGCCGTAAACGACAGTACACAAGCAGCAAATTCCCTTTGAACAATCGCAACACAGCAAAGCGAAGGGATCGAATTATTAGAAGAAAAGCTAGAACTCGAGTCCGAAAGTAGATATCAGAGATTCTCGAATATTCGGGATTCATCGTTTTTGTCACTAAGTTTGCGTCCAAAGCCAGATTTCGTTATCGTGATATCCTGTAACCATTAAAATAACCACTTACTAAGTAATCTCATTACCATGCCATTCCCCTGTTCAATTATGCCCGGAATTTAATAGCCTTGAGTTCAAGAAATCCGTGATATTTCGGCATTTAAAATTTGCAAAATTGTCCTCTTTGCCTTTAAACTAACTGCTTCGGGAAGTAATATTACAAATACGTAACAACACATATACAATATGAACAAAAGTATACAGGGACTTTCTGGCTTTTAATATTAAATTTAGAAAAAAACTCGTAATAAAATTGATCAGAAACATTATGAAAATCTTATTTATAAATAAATATTGAAGAATTTTAAAGTATTGAAAGGTATAAAAATAAAGCTTAAAATTCCTTTGTCTCAGAAATAAATTTAATGTAAAAAAAATCCAAAGATAAATTTTAAAATAATAATGTTTGGACTTTAAAATCTGGCTAATAGATACTTTATGAAAATGGAAAATTGTTTAGATGCTTAGAGGATCGTATTTATTTTTTAGACAAAGCATAAAAAGACAATAAAATGTGTTCGGATTTTTTGGAAGAAAAATATCACACTAGCTAAATTATTCAATTGTGCAATGATAATTAAATTTTGAAAATATTAGTAATGATTTGTCATAAAAAAAACACGTAAGTGCACAAACTTTGAAAGCTCTTTGAAGCAGGAAGCGAGTGAAATCAATTTCAAAACTCTTAACATAGCACAAGTCAAGTAAAATAAAAGAATGCAGTAAGCATTTCAGCTGAATATTTTAGATCTATACTTTGTAGTGTTTGATATGAAAAATTCAAATGAATATTTTGTTTTTCCACATTTTGAATCTACACTTTGCAGGAAATGACCGGAAAATGCTTCTTTTTCTCTTATTTCAGATGCAAGTACTTGAGTTTTACGAATTCATTACCAAATATGCGCTCTCGTTCTACTTCTTCATAAATCTACTGAAATTTGTCGCTCGTAGTTACGATAACATCTATTTCGGTATCAAATACGAAGAAACATTTTGGAAATTTGTGAATGGATTGTGCTACATCGTAATAACAGTTGTATGTATCTGTTGTGCCTTGGTGAGTATTGGCTATTATCTCACAAAGTACGTTTAAACCATTTACATGTCATTTTTCACTTTCTACTATAAGTAGTTTACAAAGAATTGTAAAAAAAATTCGAACTCGGATTTTGAAAAATCTTCATGTTTCAGATTTCCCCAAGAGAGAAAAATTAGGTTTTGAAATTTTGGCAGTTATTCAATCCATGAACACGATAACACAAGCTTTTTGCTTGATGATTTAAACTTGGTGTGTAGTCTTCACATAAAACTAGTAAATTTTTGTCAATTTCTGAATGCAATTGATTTATCTGTTCGGTCCAAGTGGACGCAATAGGTACAGAACAAAATGCTATTATGGTTATTAAACAGTTTGATGGACATGTTAAGGAAATTTTATTAAATGCCAAAATATTTACAGTAGAATAATCAAATATATATATATATGTGTGTGTGTGTGTATACAGAATTTACGAACATATAAGAATTAATAACAAAATGAATCTAGGAGTTTTACAAGGATTTTCAACTTCTAAAAATTAAAGAAAAATATTTGGAATAATATACAGAAACATAAAATGTATGAAAAAACGCATGCATTCTGTGTTCATTTGTTATCATGACATAGCAAGTAAGGATGCAGTTATAAAAATCAAATGAAAAGTAATTTGGTTAATGGTAACAAAGAAAAACTCTTCTTAGTTGATATTTATGAATGCAAATGTATGTGAAAAAACTGAGGTGCTTCCCCCCCCCCCCTAGTCTTCGCGAGTAAGACATTTGATGTTGAGAGCTAGGGAAGCAAGACAATATGCATCGTCACTGATAAATTTAACTATCCCATGGACTTTTTGCCTGGAGAGGAAGTTGCTAGCGAATCTTTCCAGCCATTCTTCATGGCTTGGTGATGCATTTTTCATATACCAAGAGATTGTCAGGATGCATTCCGAAGCATAATGAAATGCCGTGCCGATCCTGATACAACTGCACTGATCATTCTCCGACATATTGAACATTTTGAGGTCGTATGGTGAGAAGAAAATAATATCCTCTCTGATCCAGTTAGTGGAATAAAGGTTAACTGAGGACAGGGTATTAAATACTTTTCTGCCTGCATCGGCATTGCTCTAATATCTTTGCCATTTCTCTGTCGTTTTTTTCCGAAGGATATGTCTTTTATATGTGGTTTAGGAAGCTTTGTTTGATATAAAATTGCCCATTTCGTGTTGCGTCCTTCGCCAGTTGAACCCGATAGGTACAAGACACAAAGCTATATGGGTGTAATTTGATGCTTAAAGTTATTCTAGATCTCCTCATATGTCTAAGAATCAGGCCCATTTGTTCCTTTCTCCTTTCCTATCGAAACATCTTTTTTTTAAAATCGACTTACCTTGCCTTCATTCACAGTCAAAAGAAACATTCCAGACATTTCAACTGAGAACTTCGCAAACCGCTTTACTTGCTTACAAGAGTCCGTTTTCACATTCAAAGTATTTTTTTTACTGCATCGTTGCGTTTCCTTAATTCTTACCACTTCTTTCTTAGCATGTCCAACATCTTTTATAATTTACATTAGATCTCCATGATAAAAACCTTCAATTCTTCCAATGCGCTTGATATTCGAAATACAGGGTGGTTATAGTTAAAGTTCCACTTTCAAATGATCATAAAGGAAAACTACTGTTTCAAATGTTATCAAACTTGGTAATAATTTAAAGGAGGTGATGGGAATTTCTTTTCCGCCAAAAAAATTCAAGTAACTCACCACCAGGGGTTAAATGGCACTGTATCAATATTGTTTAGCAAAATAGGACATGAAGATAGAGGTTTAAATCGTTTCTGAAACGTGTTGCAAAGCATGTTCAATATGGCGTCCGTCATTCTCTGAAGGCAAGTTAAATCGCATTACTGCATTCTCAACAGTAGCTCTCAGAATATCAGGAGGAATGTTACACAGATACCGGTTAATCGCATCTTTCAGTTCCGCCAAATTTTTTAGATTATCTGCTTAAACAGTGCTTCTGAGATAACACACATTGAACATGCTTTGTAACACGTTTCAGAAACGATTTAAACCAGTATCTTCTTATCCTATTAAGCTAAACAACATTGATAGAGCAGAAAAGAAATTCCCGTGACCTTCTTTAAATTATTACCAAGTTGCCATTTGGTACAGCAGTTTTCCTTTTATGAGCATTTGAAAGTGGAACTTTAATTATAACCACCCTGTATTTTGTATGTCTGATGGAATTATCTCCGCATCTTTATCCATCACCTCTAATCTCTTTGCAGCAAATTTGCTGAATTTCATAAATAACTTTGCATCGGATTTTTATTCATCCTGGAAACGTAAAAGTGGTGGCTTATGGTCTCAAAAGCTCAAGCTGTGCAGAAATACATTCAAGTACAGTGCAGATTCAAGCAAAGATTTGTCATAAAACCACACTTAGTCACAAAAATACATACCAAATTTGATATATTTGTCATTGCATTTATGAGTTATCACATTTGCATGTTTCTGAAAGTATAGACTGATTGATGGTCAACCCCTTGTTTGATTTTGCTCAATATTTGGTAGGCGTTTATACTAAAGATTTAAACATGGACACCAAATTTTATTTATCTAGCTTCCTTCGTTTTGTAGTTTATTGAGCTAACATATATTCGAATGGCTGGACAGATAGACTTTCTCTGAACGGATTTGGCTCAAATTTTGACAGAAATCTGCTAATTTGGTTTTAAGCCTAATTTCAACCGTCTAAGTATTTCTGAGTTATCTTTGCCACAGACAGACAGACATTTTCCAAAGTAAACATTCATCAAAATCCCGAGTTAAAATTTTTTGACGATTATTATACTACCTTTATACTTCGAAATTACAAGAAATTAATAAAAAGGACAAGCAAACCTTCAGCAGACCAAATACAATTCCTGCTAAGAAGATATCATGTTCTAAAAGTTATTCTTTAGAACATGATATGGAAGTCATATAAACTGCTTGCCAAATTAAGATTACTGAATAACCCTATTACTGAATTTGTGATCTCTACTCAAATAATACACATTACACATCTCCTGCAAGATGTTCAGATAAAATATGCTACATATATATCAAGAATTTCCTAACCAGATCTTGATGGTAAATATCCGTTTATTTTTGTTGAAGATGTGGTGTATTGTATTTTTTTTATTTGTAAAAAGTTTCTATAGAGCATGCAATTAATCACCTTGTCAGCCATCTTTCATAACTGCATAACTCTGTGAATACTTTGTACGCTTTACTAATACACTCTTATCTCGCATATATACTGTAGATTGTTCGGTTTTCTGCATCTTTTATATTGTCTCTTCACTTGTGACCAATTACGTAATTGAACATAGTATTGTTACAAATCTGTAATTTTGCTACCCGGCATGAATAGTGTCATCGTGGGACAAACCGTTAAAACCGTTGTAAGATCTGTCCTGTGCGTGCTGAGCTTGGCGACCATTTGGCAACTTGGCGACGAATTTTATGAGTTTGGCGACTAAATGGATAATACTGGAAAGTTCGAGAGCTTTCACGATCCATCCATTAAGAACCGAGATGCGCCCTGATTGGTCTGGAAGTTTCTAGCCCCGCTTCCCGGAACTATAAAAGACAGGCACTCTGAAGCTGCAGGGAAATCATGTGTGAAAGTAGTCGGAATCGCTAACAAGTTAAAAGAACTAGAGGATTAGACAGCAAGCAAGCTGCTGAATTAGCGATTAAGTGCGCTGCGTTATTACAATTGATTAGCGGTATTTGTAGAAAAAAATTTTGTAACAGTATTGATTTCATCCATAGTATACTAAGACATATTCAAAGATTATTTTTATGAAATAAACGATTAAATTAAAATTAAATTAATTAATTAATTAAATTAAAATTAAAATATTTGCATGGCTCAACTGCTTGAAGTGCAAAGATTTTTTAGTTTACACCATCAAATCACCACACTAATTGAATATTGCATGTATTTTGAAAAGCAAAATTTTTTAGCAAAATTTTAATTTACTAAAAGTAAATGCAATAATAATCATTTGCACTAGTATGAAGAACAGGGTAATTTAGTGTGCAAATAAGTTGTAATTCGTTAATGGAATAGTAAAATTTGATAAAGTCTATTCGTGATCGACATTAATCTATTCGTCGAATTAAATCTAGACTAAACCTATTAAAGTCTATTCGTTGTTAACATTATCCACGAAAATTAATTTTCGTGGATAATGTTTTTACAAATGATAAAATAATACCAATTTCAATAACATCCAAATAAAAGGTCTTAAATATGCAGTTTAATCTTCCCCCCACCAAAAAAAACAACTATTTTTTTAATACCAATATTTATATAATATATAATATAATACTAATACCAATATAAAATAGACCAATATAAAGCATTGTAACCATTAAGACTGCGTTAAAATCCTTTGAAGAAATATCCATTTTTTTAACCTTCCAGAATTCAGTAAATCGAATGAAAATCGGCATGTAATTACAGCATGAAGTTTCATGCATATCTAAGTTTGGATTGTATCTCACCTATGTTTTGGATGTGATGTCTAAGTTGGATGGTGTCTGTTTGCATGAGAATTCAAAATTGAAACGTTCTTACCGAATGGCCATTTATTAATATGGTTTTAAAACAAAGATTGTACATAGGCATCAAATTTTGTATTTAGGAGGTCAAAAGTAAAAGATCTACAACTCACACTCGATTTTCTTCACAATATACAAAGGTGCAGCCCAAAATGAATTGTGCTTTCAGGCATATGAGAAAGTCCAAGAAGAAAAACTTCGCTTGCTGGAGGTTTCATAACCAAATGATACATTCTGTTAAATCTTATTTAATTTAACAAAGTTATTTGTCGAAAGGAAAAGATTCTTTATCATCAGGCTCTTTGCCTGATCGGAAAATCGACCGTTATGATAACCAAGGCGATTGGTAAATAAGATGAAAAACCCACTCACTGAAATATCTTATCGAACACGTGGCTCAACGATCATCAGACTTAAGAAATGGAAAATTTTGAAAGTAGGAATTTTCATTAAGGAACAATCTGAGACATATTTTTTTTATTACAACATAAAAAAACAACCAAGTTTTCTTTACGAACCGATATTATGAGAAAGAGATAAAATACTTTTTTCCTGTTGCCATAGGGGCCGCGGTGGCCTGGTGGTAAGGTCACAGCTTCGAAACAGAGGTCTTCAGGCTCGAGGCTTGCTTCCACCGAAGAACCACCGTGTAAGAAGGTCTGGTGTCCATTAAATTCGCCGGGGTCAAATTTCCTTCCGCTGATGTGGTGTGGAAGTTTGGAGAGGGGGTGCTAGCTCAGATGTCGTTCTCGTCATCTGGAGGCGGTTCAAAAGTACGAGGTTCGTCCCAAAATAGCTCTAGTGGTGCTTTAAAACGGGACGTTAATATAAATAAACTAAATATTCCCTGGTGGCATGCCTTTAACCTCCAAGTAACTATTCCGACCTCATGGCTTGAAGGAGATGAATGTACATATGTACATATGCAAATAGCCACCGATGATTTAATTTTTAAGATATAGTTTAAGCAACACAATGACTATTAAGGGACAGACCTAGTAATTTTGAACCCTGGTTAGATGACGAGGGCGCATCTGAGCGGGCACACCCTCTCTAAACTTCTACACCATACCAGGGGGAGGACGTTTGGTCCCGAAGGATTTAAGTTGCTCCAGACCCGATTTAACGACGGGTCTTCTGTGGAACCGTGTCTCGAACCAGAAACCCATTTCCGAAGCTGAGACCTTCATAAAAAATGCCATTATATTTCCTGATTCATAATTAGCCTAAAAATATGTGCATGCTCTTACAATGCATTGGAAGAAATCTACTTGTAAATTAAACTTTCAGATGCAGCTAATGAAATCCATTTCAGTACTTTCGATGAGAGATTTTCTAACAAGCATCGGTACATAATAGATCAGGTGTACTACTTGTACGATTTGATTGTTGTTTGATTACACAAATCGATATTTAGATCATGCTGAAAAGTGCAAATGTTTAAATCTAAAAAAAATTAGATGTCGAAAAGGTTATTGAATTATTTTTACAAAATTATTTTAAATTTTGTTTGATTATACATTATACCTTTATTTGTTCTTTTTATACGTTAATCTTGGTTAAATGTTAATTCTTTTTTCTTTACAGTTCTATCAATATATTGATTGGTGAAGATATTGAATCTGCTGCATAATCTGGAGAAAAATTTCAGACTAAATCGGATCACAAATTGGACTTTTGACAGATACCAGTGTTTTTAGTTGCCAATAGCTTTGATGGTTTTATAAGACTGCGATCATCATCACACTCGATTTGCTGATGATCGCTGCACTATTTTTAAATGTTTATATTGGATTTATAAAATCGTATTTTTAGAAAAGTATATCAATAAAGTTTTTCTCATACTAATTTGCTGAAAGTTAATAAAATCATTTTTATCACAAATTATACAATAATACTCGATTGGCAACTATATAAAATATAATTGTATACCTTTCTTAAATAAGGCGCCTTTTTACCATGTTTCCTACATAATTTTAAAATTAAGAATTTTTTTAGAAAGTCGCTAATTGCTGTATGAAAATTTGCTGTATTTGGTCTTGGAACATATTAAAAGGACACTAAAGCCAATCCTTGCAGTACCTTTGCAAATTCTTATAGAGAAAGGATTGATAAAGTGTCGTTTTCATCACCTTGTGTGGTCAAAGCAATCAACTCCCTAAATACTCACTATTTACTCCTAGAAAAGCGGGTTTTTACTTTAGCGATTTTCCGAATTTGATTTCAAATCCATTATTTCCATCATTTTTTTCAATCCTGCACTACAGACATTCATTTGAAATATCTTAAATATTTAAATTTCGGAATTTTATTTCATTGACTTGCCTGCTACTACAGATTATCTGTCTGTTAATGTTACTACATAGTATTATCAAATTTAATTTTGTGAATAATGAAACATTATGGTTGCAAGAAGTTTAAATGTATAAGATTCTTGTTGTGTACAGAAGACTACTCCGCCGCCGCTGAACAAAGCAGTATCGACAATATTTATTGTAGCCAGCTGCTGTATTTATCATAATTAATCTATAACTGCCAGACTCTTTGAACTGATATCCACTTCGAGGTGATTGGCTACCAGCCAGAAAGTAGCCAATTTCTATCATTCCTCCCCAACTACACCTATCATCTTGTTTTACGAGGGAAATGCCAGGCCGCGGTGGCCTGGTGGTAAGGTCTCGGCTGGTGAGCCGTAGGATTTCAGGTTCGAGACCTGATTCCACCGAAGAATCGTCGTGTAACAGGGTATGTTGCGCGTGAAATCCGTCATGCCAAACGTCCTTCCGCTGGTGTGGCGTGGCGTGGAGAGGGGGGGTGCCAGCTCAGGTGTCGTCCTCGTCATCTGACCGTGGTTCAAAATTATGAGGTCCGTTCCAAAATAGCCCTAGTGTTGCTTTACAACGGAACGATTATATATAACTAAATTAAACGAGAGAAATGCCACAAATATATTAGATATTAATGGATAAGCTTTAAAACATGCCTAATAAATTTGAACACGACTACTACCAAAAAGTATTAATACACTGTGTAAAAAAAGTAGAAGGACAGTGTCTTTTTGCCAATTAATAATCTCTTATTTTCTCCTAACTACCAGATATTTATGCAGATTTAGTTTAATGACCCTTGTTTTCATTTTAGGCAAAAATTAAGCATCTACCACTAATATTATTAAGAAAATTAGTATATATAATTTCCGATGCGTAAGAAAAGTAGAAGGACACTTGCTAATATATTTAATTTAGTGAGTTGTTCTTTATTTAAATAGTGATTTTGTACTTTGTTTATCCTTTTCTGTCAAAAAAATCTAATTTGTTTAAAAGTTACGTTGTTTCTCCGTTCTTAGAAATGCCTAAAGGAATACATTTGAACGATTTGCAAAACGAGAAAATTTCCGCATATCAAAATGGTGGTAAAGCTGTCAGAGAGATTGCTCGATTGTTGCAGGTGAGTCCCAATACAGTTTCAAACTTTATCAGAAATCCTTATAAAAATGGAAATAAAAAAAAGACTGGTAGACCGAAGAAGTTAACACCACGTGAGGAAAGAAAACTTGCTCGTGTGCTGAAGAAGAACAAAGGAAGTGTTTCAAAGGCAAGAAATCAAGCAGGACTTAATCATGTGACGAAACAAACAGTTTACAACTATATTAAAAGATCCAAAAAATTCATTTTCAAAAAACGGAAACATCATCCTAAGTGGAAACAAGCTCACATTGATAACCGTTTAGCGTTGGCTAAGGAGCACATGTCCTGGACTACAGAATGGACTTCTGTGATATTTTCCGATGAAAAGAAATTTAACATAGACGGTCCAGACGGATATCAGCACTACTGGCATTGTCCGGGGACTGAAGGCGAATACTATTCAGCACGACAAATGGGAGGAGGGAGTTTAATGGTTTGGTTGGATACGGCGGAAGGACAAGTCTGGTTTTCTTAAATGGTAGGCAAAAACATACAGACTACATTCAAGTGCTGAATTCCGAGCTTCTTCCTTATGCCTCTGACAGGGGGTGGGTGGGTGAAGAGTGGAAGTTTCAGCAAGACGGAGCTTCCATTCACACCGCGACTGGAGTCAAAAATTGGTTCCTAACAAATAATGTGGATGTTTTACCATGGCCAGCCAAAAGTCCTGACCTTACTTAATATAGTGGAAAACATCTGGGCAATGCTAGTTCGTCGAGTTTATGCTGATGGAAGGCAATTTGATTCGCAAACTCAGCTTCGAGAAGCATTGAATGACTCGTGGGACAATTTTTGTCAAACTGAAATTCAAACTCTATACAATTTACTTCCAAACAGAATATTTGAAGTTATAAAGGCCAATGGGAAGACCATTCCTTATTAAAATCACTATTTTTTCCTTCATTATAATGCTGTCTTTCTACTTTTTTTACAAAGTTTCAAAAGAGAGAAACTGTTTTTGTTGCCATTAATATTTTATGTTTGAACATCATAATTGTGATGTTAAAATTGCATTTTTGAAATATTTGTTAAATGTTTCTAATAAAATTTTTTAATAAAAATAAAAACATTTTCGGTTATTGTTACAAAATCAAGTGTCCTTCTACTTTTTTTACGCAGTGTAATACGAGATTACAGATAAGTGTTTTGAATAAAAAATTGCGATTTTCTATATTGTTTACTTAATTGTAGTCATAAATCGAAAATCCTTCCCAAAGGCCTATGCAAGTTTTGTGTTTTGTAAAGCTGCTGTCACAAAACATAATCAAGTAATGCATAAAATGGAAGTATACCTAAAAATATCACGAAAAAACTTGCATTAACGAGATTTTTTTATGAATTGAAATTTTGGCAAAATCTCCCACTACTAGTTTCAAATTGCTGTGTCGATGCTAACGACATACAAAATTAATTTAAACAATTTTTGTAAAGCTATTTATTATTAGTTATTTAAAATATATTAATTACACGTGAAATAAGTGGTAGAAAAACCAAATACAATGTAAATTGCCAAATGTATTATTGTTAATTCTTCTGGTGAAACAACATATGGACACAATGGAGCATTACATGTTGAACGTGACACTGTTGTCCGTTTCTGGTCAGTTTTGGGGCTGACATGTTTGCGAGATATATACCACTGCCTTAAAAGGGTTAAGCATGCTGCAGGATGCGTTTATCTGATCAAAATAGAGGTGCAAGGGAATATGAAAGGAGCGGATGTTTGCATTGAACAATAGGATGAACTCGAATATCTCGTGTATTTGAGAGGTGCAAAAAATGTGGATAACGCGTATTTGCTGGAAAAATGTACTAATTCGTAATAAAATATATTTTTATTTAAATTAAAGTGTTCTAAATGTTAAACTGCCCATTTATTCATTATAATTTATGTTTTTAAAATTTGATAATTAACTTTTTTGCAAAATAATTTTTTACATAAACAATTTTTATAAAGTCCTTTATTGGATTTAAAAAAAAAATTTGAGTTGAACATAGATAGAAAAATTTCTGTCAAATATAAAATATTCTTCTTGCCATACCTGAAAGTTTTTTTTTCTCACTTGAACTAACTATCTAAATAATCAACATTCACTGTTGACAGAACGAAAAAATATTTAATGGAGTGGAAATAAAGGACAAAAGATGATTAATTCTGGAAATGGCTGAATTTTCTGCATCTCACCCCTAAACGAGTTAAAATCGTCAAAAAGTAGTATTCTCGAAAACTGAAACGAATAGTAAATGGTATCTAACAGATACCAAACAATAAATCAGCTTCATCACTTCACTGAGATAAAGAAATTTGCTTCCATTGAGATTTCAGTCTCTTATCCCTTCATTGGAGGTCAAATTGTATATTAAAAATGGAACAGGTAGTCAATTACCTAGCCACCACCATCGACCAGTTTGCGTCCCGCAGATGTTTGAATATTCTACTTCAAAATAATATATTGAATATAATATAATAATATTTATAATGTATAAATATATTTAAAAATATTTGGATATTTTACTTCCCAGCAATACTATAGGCCAAACTATTCAGGCTCGATGGCATATTGGTGTGGGGGGGGGGGGTAGATTGGGACTGGAATATTCTCTTAATATAGAATGTTAGTGTATTTAAATTACTTTTAATGATATACTAACAGTAGGCAAAAATACTGTGAGATTCTCCTTATGCTTGTCTGTCTCTAAACTATCGAGCCTTTAGATTCTTTCCTTTGAAATGTGATATCCGATAAAACAGATGTAAAAGTACAGCAGTTGCATATTTTGTCTGTTACCAATTAATATTACTGATAATTCTTGCAGCTATGTTAGGATGTTTGAACCATAGCTCCATGCTGTCCAAGGATGTTTGAACCATGACCAAGAAGTCACCTGCATCCATCTCAGAACATTTGAACAATGGTTATATTTATTTGAACATTGTGAATAAAGATACTTCTGAATCTAATATTTAATGCAAATAATTTGTGATGAAGCCTTAGGTTATGCCGGGTTTACACTCGGTCAGTTATATGAAGGCAAGTAGGCAGCGCAAATTCTACAAACGCATGAGCAGCAAGAAAAAATAAAATGCTGCGGCTTGTAGTTGTCCCGTCGGGACAATTACTTGCCATCAACCGAACAGCATTTTTCAGCCTTTCTTCACAGGCGCTGCCTACTGGCCATCTTATTACTGACAGAGTGTAAATCCGGCATTATATTGGGATGCTGTTTGCAAAAGAATCGGCTGCACAACACCACAGTCTCATAACCTCTCAATGTGATTTAAAAATGAATGTATAAGCAGACTTTGTTTTAATTGAATGGACGAATGCAGATTAGACATTGGCTTGCCACAACCTTTAGTGTCTTTCCTTTCTGCGCAAATGGTGGATTATTGACTTTATTTCCGAAAACAGTGATGATGTTGGTTTGAAGTCACATGACCTTCCACAGCCAGCGATTGTCCCTGAATAATTGGAAGCCCTAAAAGAAAATCTTTAGTTCCCTAAGTTGTATCTTTAGGTGATACATTTTCGATTTTTGAAGATGCTGCATATCGAGATTATAGCAATCGAATAATATTCTATACATCTTCTGCTGTATATAGAGATCTAAAAGACATTAAATCCAACATCATAGGTAAAAGCTTTTGGGAAGTAAAATTAAAACTTGCTGAAGTGTTCATCTCAAAAGTTTTTCACATACTTTCCGATAAAAATTCATTTTCTTTGATCCGTATAAAATTCTGGACTTTGGGTAAGACCGGACATGACATTGATGAACAATAATTACGTATTTTAGATCTTTTGCATGCATCTTACATTTTTAATAAATTTTAGATGGAATGTGCACTTCGGACGACTTACCGGAAGATTCCATCAAAATTCGACATAACTCCCCTCTTTCCAGAGCATCTGACTAAAGTTTTACTCCCAAGATTGCTTATAGAATTTCATTGATTTAAGTTCTTGCCTTTATGATTTATTGTGTTTGTAAGCATGTGAAAGTGCAAACCGACAGATGGACAGCGGTCTGCCGATTTTGGTTCAAAATTTAATATCTATATTGTTACGGATTTCTTCACTTTAAATCCACTACTACTGTCCGTAAAGTCACGGGGTTCGCTTGTAGTGGGTATATAATGTGAAAACAATAGAAAGCATCAGTAAAAAACAACAATGATCTTTATTTAACACAAACACAATGTCGCCAAATATGTATAGCGGAGACAAAGACAGGCAACACACAGTAGCCAACAATTAGTAATCGGAAGCATTAACAACAGCACACAATGCAGACGTAATTCAGCAGAAGGAGGGAATCGGTATAGATTCACCATACGTCCTCACTTTTCTCCACTTTCTCCTCGCTTTAACTGGATCCAACTGCCGACACAAATGGCTACTATACACACAGCTTGATGCTGCTTCCACAATAGACAACAGGACTCGGCACAAGCTCAGTTCAGCAATAGCCTGGGCTCCACATAACGCTGGAACTCTGCCGATTCTTCACTATCCCATTGAAGACTCCATACTTGACTACGATTCCAACTGCGATTCATTACAACTTTAGATTGACGGTCTTTTATAGTTCCATGGAGGCGAGCCGAAAAGGTTCTGGACCAGTCAGGTGTATCTCAGTTCCTATTGGATGAGTCGTTAAAATTCTCGACGTTTCCAGCAATATTTATTTTTTCTCTAAGATGCAAAATGATCGCCAATCTCACTGACGCGGAAACGATCAGCACCCACAGGGCTACTCATAAAACGGTCTTTCCAGTGATTCAAATAACCCTGCTGAGAAGCAACTTTACAGGCTTGTAACAATATTTTAGATGTTCATATACCCAATTTCATATAACTTCCTCATTGCGTTCTGTAATTATCGAGTTTACCAGCATTCGGGCAGCTAAACTGACATATTTCGTGTGAATGGATTTCGCTCAAAATTTGATAGAAACATACAGATTTGGCCTCATTTCCATATATCAAATTTCAGACGTCTGATCAAAACTTATTTGAGTTATGTTCACAGGGAGACATTATGCCAAAAAGGTAAAAATGCGTTCTTTGGACTCGGTAGCGATTAATTGAGGGTAACTTCTGAAATCCATTTTGTGTTTTCGTTCTTCTCCGTGTTTAAGTAGGAGATCTTAAGTAGGAGAAATTTTTTGAAGATAACGCTTCGATACTAGTAAATAAAAATGCCTTTATTTTGATATTAGAAGATATTAGATTGCTTTATCTAATTGATTTCTGAATGCTATTAAAATTAAAAGGCTGCATTTCTATAATACCATTAATGTTTAACCCTTTGCATTCGGAAAAGAAATTCGATAAATAATAATTCGCCTAATGCAAAGACTTATTTGTTCCATCTAAAATAAATACATATAATTACTCTAAGTTGAATTTCACATTCAATTAATTTGCGTCCTATTTCTCTGAAAGCCTTTTTAACAATCAAAATTAAATAAGTAAAGAAATAAAAGAATGGTCACCTCAGAACTGCCACGTGTTGTCTTTAGTAAAGGTATTAACCCTTTTTTAGCATAAAATTGTGGACCTTGGATAAGGCCACGAATTATTCGATGGCATTGATGAACTACAATTCAGATAATTGGCTTGAATCTGTTATTATTTTTAATCTATCGTGGCAACAAGAATTTCAGAAGCGTTTTGCTTATCGATTGACACCAAAATTCAATAAAGAACTTCAAAGATAGCCTCAAGATAACATAATTCCACTGATATAAGTCATTGCGTTTATGAGTTGTTGCCTGTATGCATACAAAAGTGCAGACTCTCAACTGTTTGAGAATTCCGTTCATAGTTTGAAAAGTATCTATATACTGGATGCTAAATCAGTGTTCCAAATTTTATTTAGCTGTTTTTTGTATTCTGTAGTTGTCTAGTTTTCCCTTGCACTCGATTAGCCAGATAGACATATTTCTAGTGAATGAATTTCCTTTATAATTCGACATAAATGTGTGGCGCCATCTACCCACAGCAAACCAAAGTCGTCAGACTCACTTGACGCAGTAACAGCATCAGCAATCACACACGCTCGCCATAATGCTTGGCGCTACTCAAATGGGTGCAGGCGCATTAGAATCAATAGCTAATACATCACCACTCAACAACCAAATCATTCATCTCACCTCCGACTCATTGGAGGGAAAGTCTGTAGTGAATATCTTATAAGCCAGTTAACAGCTACGCTACCCGAGCAATTGCTTTTGCATTGTTGTCATGTTACTGGACTGTGAACTACAAGGTCCCAGGTTCTATCCCCGCCCAACACAATCCGCCACAATTGTATAAATATTGTCGTAATTCCATATATCAAATTTTTTCGAAGCACTTTTGTTAGTTATTGTGTTCATAGACAGACAGACATAATGCCTAAAATGTGTTTTTTGGACTTGGGGAGGACTGAAATGTAGAGAGTCCTCCAAATCTAGTTTGAATTTCTTTCTTAATGATATTTTATACGAGATTCTTATATATTTTATACGAGAAAATAATAAGCTGTATTCTTTTATACTTGAAGCCTTTCGCTTATAATGTCATATCTGATATGGGAATCGAAATACTGAATTTTTGGTTTTAAATCTGAAATGAAGCGACAGATTAAAGTATTTAAAAATATAAAAATTACTTTCAAATGCTATAAAATTTCAAATTCTTTTTATATTATTATAAGAATCAAAATAACAATAAATGTCCAAAATAGGATGTATCAGCAAATTAGGAAATTAAATTCTTATGTCAAAGGTTTTAAAATATACAACGTAGTTGTTCCCAATTCTGTTTTTATGAAGCACTTATACTGTTTCACCATTCTTAATTTTATATGTATAAAAAATTCTGAAAGAATTTGCTTTAGTTACTGAACCAGTGTATATAACAGCTGCTGCCATTCTCAGTTTCTTAATCCACCTTTTGAACTTGAGATGTGACTCATGGTCATTGTTCAAGACAGTGAATCGTTTTGATTATTAAATATACCAACAAAATGGTAACAAGATGCAAATTGATTTTTTGTGGAAATTCAACTTGAAACAATTATATAATTTGTTTTTCAGGACAATAAGCAAGCTCTTGTATTAGGTGAATAGTTTTGCTTCGAATTATTTCTCCGAGTGCAAAGGGTTCATTTCCATTCTTTATTTTAGTTCCTATCTATCACGGAATCATTCATTAACATGGATATTTCTTTCTTGATTAGATTGGCGTCAGTTAATATAAATGTTATAATGTAATAATAATAGTCATTGTGACTATAAATATGCGTGTTTGAAATCTTCTCCTAAACAATCGGGTCCAATTCAACTAATTTGCATACTTAAATCACGAAAAAGAATCTTTCTAACTTGTAAAAATGCAAAAATTGATTAGACGCTCAGTTAATTAATAATTAACGAAAATGTCTTTTTCACGCTTTGCACTAATTTACTACTATTTTGAAAATTTCTTTTTTATTTTAGCAAGTCTTTTGACAATGCATTAATTATTATTGAAGAGTTTTAAACATGCTTAAAATAAAGTTTAACCAAATCAACCATTCTACTTCAAAATTTGCTATACCAATGTAACTAACAAAAATTATATATAAAGGCAATTAACCATCGATGGTTTAAAAAATTATCCGATTCAAATGATATTCTAATTTTAGTTACAAATAAGCAATGCACGAATTTCATATATATTTTATAAAAAAAATAGTTTTTAAGTTAAATTTTAAACCGGAAAAATGCCAGATATTTCGAATAGTATTAATAATAAATATCGATATTGGTTAACAATTTAGCTGCGTTTTATATAAAAGATCAAGTTCAACTAAAATGGGTATAGTGATTTCCATTTATGAGTCTTAAATCTACTTCTTAAATCTAGATTTCAATTTTATTTGTACTTAAAGTATCTTTTCTATCTTTTATTGTCTTTGTATTTTTTTTAACCCGACTTTCATATGTTGGTAGATACATCTTTGCTCAACGAAGGGAATCTAGTAGGAATTTCTAGTATAATGTTAATGGAAATAAAGCCGGACAAAAAGGGGTTTCTTTTTTAAAAAAACGTATTTGCGAATTATTTTAATTCGCCAGTTTTATTTTCTTTATTTAATTCATTAAAAAACAGCTGATTGTAGCAATATATCTTCATATTTGCGTCTTTATGCTCTATTGTAAAAATTATTTGATTTTCTGTATTTGATCTATCTTTAAAATTAATAAAAGTGTTTAAGGACTAAATGCAGAAGGTAAAATACCTTAATCTGCTCTTCCCTTAATAAAAGTAAGTCAAGCATCTAACTCTCCGACCCGCCCTAAGGCACACGGATTTAAACCATAAAACTGAATGACCGGACCGACGCAACAGCAATTGGCGGGAACTGTGGTTGAGTCCTAAGGGCCGTCACCGGCCACGGTACAACCCTCCCCGAAGGAAGTACGTCCCGTCATCGATGGGAGGAGCCAGATCCCCCACCTATTAGTGTACCCTCCAGGGTGGCGAGATCCAACCACCATGCCGGAAGAATCTCATCCTCATTTCGAGTTGCCCCCGCCCCCCCCCCGAGGGTCTCCTTAATAAAAGTAAGAAAACTTTCAATTTACAAAAATCACTTTAGAGTAATAAGGTTGTAAAAACATTTTTTTATTCAACATTAACTAAGTACATGTGTGCAATTTGTAAAAAAAAGCTAAAATGCAAAAATACATTTTAGTACAGAAGAAATATTTAAAAGACTAATTTCAGATAACCATTGAATTCTACAAGAATTTAAAAGGTAAAAAAAATCTTTGTATAAGGAAATTGACGAAGAATAAATTGTAAAAATAAACATTTTCAGTCGACATTTCTTTTTTCTTTGCAAAGAGATTCTCAACATCGTCTTCTAAGTACTAATACGTCAACTAATTTGTAATAAGTGTCATTAGCGTCTGTCAGAGGAACTGAAAAAAAATCATTAATGCAGAATTTTTTTTAAATTTCATTCCTTAAATACATAAAATAGCAATTCATTCATCGAATTAGAAATATATATATTTCAGCATTCATTATCATTGATGCAATTTAATATTTTTTAAATTAAATTTAAGTTTCATTTTAAAAGAATACACAGCACAACAGGAACAGACTCCAACCCCACCTGAGCACCCGAAGTAATAGCACTATCATAGCATCAGTAAGAGGCAGGGAACTAAGTTTGAAGAACCATGTCTAAAAATATTAATATCCGCCATAACACGGCCTCTTCCGTAATAGATACATCCAATCCAACGACAATTTTTTGTTGTTTCTAATGGCTCTTGTCTAGACAAGCCCCCTGACCTTAAGAAGCCATTTGTGGTATTTAGCCAAGAGTACGTCTGTTTTTTTTCAGTAGCGCCATCTAGAGCCAAGAGAACGACTTAGCTACACACACGTCACAACCCTCTTTATGGGGCGGACTTCATTCATGTATTTAATTCATTCATTCACAGATCGTAATTTAGACCTAAATCAGAGAACGATCACCCCTGATCCAGTACTCCCAGAGGTATTACTCCCAGCATGGAGGACTTTGTGACCACGACAGATTTAAACGCGCGTCAGCCACCAAACACGCGGGGAGTCTTCGGCCGGCAGGGTTCGAACTCTCAACCCAAGGGACGCGAATCTACTGACCTACCAACCAGGTTATCCAGGCCACACGACAAATTATAACTCGGCCGTACAACTACAACATTGTTAACTTCATTAGGGAAATAAGAGACCACTTATTTATTCGGATATTTCTCCACCTTTTCGTAGAGCCTTCCAGCTGAGTTTAAGGACAACATTAGAAGTATAATCGATAATAATTGATTAGTTTTTATTTAGTAGTTGCAATATTAGACCAAGAGAAAATATATCTTTTGAACAGAAACTAAGAATTTTAATCTGAATCTTAATTAAACGTTGAATCAAATTTATGTGTTCACGAATTGAACATTTTACTGCAGAAAAAAAATTCTAAAAGTTAACTTCAAATTAATAAGACAGTATTTTTACTTTTTTTAAAACTTTACATGTTTAGAAAGTAGGAGTCAATAAGAACATAAGAAACAAAGTCAATTAAACTGACCTTGAAGCAACCAAGGTAATAGAAACTCCGGGGGTGAGCGAATAATGTTCCCCGAATTCCGAATGGGGATTTTGAATATATAATTTTTTATGTTTCGCAGTATATTGAAAAACCAGTAGGAGTGGTCTTGCAATATTTTTGTCGTAGTCCCTCCCATATTATCCACGAGTTTTAGCTCAATTAAACATTGGACAATGTCGCGAACGAAGTTATGAAGTATTTATGTTGGGCGTGAATCTATCAGTTATTACTGAATCTAACATGTAACTTTGACGATTTCCTTTGGTAATTAATCTCTGGTATATTTTTAACATATAAGTATCCAAAAACAAAATTCTTATTTTGGACATCTTTTCCCAGATTGGTTTGAAACCAAAATATTATGTGGAATCAGAAATGTAGTCACAAAATCATACTGCAAGTAGCATTTACTTAAATCATTGACTTTTAGTTATAGCGTTTACAAGCATACGGAAATAAAGTCTTTGACAGATATTGTTCCACATAGGATAAGAATCTACTACAAAGAATAATTTTGGATTGAACCAAATTTTATCTATCTGGCTCTTTGCGTTTTGAAGGTATTGTGTTCTCTTGCATTCCGACAGACAGTTATCTTTAGAATGGATTTCTTTCAAAATTTGATATTCTACGATAAAGACCATTTCATCCATTTAATTCCGAACGTTTTGAATCACCGTGTTCACTGACCGGCATAATTCCAAAAATGCTTTTTTTCGAACTGCGAGAGATCTAAAACGCAAAGATGACTTTAAATCTATCATTCAAATTTTTAAAGATTACAATATTTTATCTTTAATACTTCATAAGATAAAGAAAAATATGTTAACATTTTCGATGTTTTCCTTTTTACAGATTAGATCCAAACTTTAATATAAATCTGCAAATCTTTTCGCAAGATGCTTGGAAATATTCATTTATATATGTCACTGCCCCTTAGATGCTGTCATGTATTTATAAGAATAAATATTCAGGCAAATGACCAGGTCTTTTATGTATTTGGTCCAACATTTAACACATATTTAGACGACTTTTCTTCTGTTAAAAGTGAGTACTAAATTTCAATTGTCTAGCATATTCGTCTGAAGAAACGCACTTTGGCGGCCAGGCAAACATTTCTTCGAAGGAGTTTGTGCAAAATTTGACAAATCTCTAAATATGATACTAAGATCCTGTTAATAAACTTCATCTTTCTAGCCCAATTCATTTTGTTAGTTACTCTTTTTAGACGGACATATTTCCAGAAATGGGTTCCCGGACTCAGAGATTTAAAGCATGATGATTTGACAAATACTTCAGTATGAATTTTTTGATAGCTAAAATACATTCTCTGTGTATACAGAAAGTATATACTTTGCATACAGAAAGTATATACTTTGTATACAGAAAGTATATACTTTGCATACAGAAAGTATATACTTTGCATACAGAAAGTATATACTTTGCATACAGAAAGTATATACTTTGCATACAGAAAGTATATACTTTGCATACAGAAAGTATATACTTTGCATACAGAAAGTATATACTTTGCATACAGAAAGTATATACTTTGTATACAGAAAGTATATACTTTGTATACAGAAAGTATATACTTTGTATACAGAAAGTATATACTTTGTATACAGAAAGTATATACTTTGTATACAGAAAGTATATACTTTGTATACAGAAAGTATATACTTTGTATACAGAAAGTATATACTTTGTATACAGAAAGTATATACTTTGTATACAGAAAGTATATACTTTGTATACAGAAAGTATATACTTTGTATACAGAAAGTATATACTTTGTCTTGTTATACGAGAAATCACATATTACTACCCACCTTGAGGCTACCTCTCCCCTTTGAATGACAGGACCCGCCGTGCCAGCATTGGCAAGAGCTAAGATTGAATCTTAAGGACCATCACCGGCTACTACAACCCATTCCGTGGGAAGTTCATCCCCTCATCGGTAGGGGCTGGTCGATCTCACTTCATTTCTGTATCCCCGCATAAGGCAAGAACCAATTACTGGAATGTTTTCATTCTCAAAACTGAGTTGCAGCATATACGAGAAACTAAAAGCGACTCGGTAAATTAGTAACTTAATTTATACTTACAAAAGAATGAATACAGCAAAGCACAAACAAAGTCAAAGTTTCAACCTGGGCAATCCAAAAAACCTGTTCGTGTGTCAGGCCTTGAAACCGCAATATTTGGTAATACGAATACTGAATGACTGCTAAGAGGAACAAGCGACGTATAGTGACGTAGAATTCATACTCCTCCTGGAAAACAACTTTTAATTACCTTCATGAAGAATTAAAAATTTTTATTTAAAATTTCCTAAAATAGGATAAAAACTGAAAGAGTTCATGCGAATTGATTGGATTTGCACGATTAAACTTGAATTATTAAAGGGTTTTTTTCAGGAAATAATAGCGTATTGCTCTTTGTCGGATTCGAAAACCCTCCACACTTACGTCAAGTTTTTTTTTTATTCAGTTAAAATAGGGGAGAGGAGATACAGTCGCTCCAAGCCAAACTCGGACATCAAAGAAATGTACTAATTAAGTCTATGCTATTTTTCGCAGTTATTTTTTCATTATTACTTCAACATTTGTGAAGGTTCTAAGTTTTAGTTTAATTATTTTACAGTCCCGTATTAAAGCAACACTAGGGCTATTGTGGGATGGACATCGTGATTTTGAATTGCGGTCAGATGACGAGGAAGACAGCTGAGCTTCAAGCCCTCTCCAAACTTCTACACAACACCACTCCAATGGGAGGTCATTTGCCCTGACGGATTTAACGTGCACTAGATTCGCTTACAGGATTATTCGTTTTTGGAATCGGGTCTCGAACTTGAAACCTTGCAGTTCCGAAGCCTGGACCTTTCCACCGGGTTGCAGGGGCCCATCAAGTTTCTTAAACAAATGAATAATTTTAAACACGAATAATTAGGGAAAGCAGATGTTATTGTTGTCTAATAAATAAAAATTAAACTAAAATTCCCCCCCATTCAGATCGTTGTTCAGAAAGCTAAATAAAATGCCTTCATAAAGAAACGATGTTTTTGGTTAACCTAGGGGTAGGAAAAAGTACAATTTTGAAACCCATCCCGATTTTTCGAAGAGAATTTTACATAACCAGGATCATGTATGGGGAAAAGCTTACCACCAAAAACGGGAACGAAAGGAGGGTAACAGAAATTCAAAACTTACTTGACACCACATATTTGCATAGATTCCATGTAGGAAATATATCTTATGTGATTGTTAATATAATACGATATCCAGGAAATGTCGCCTTAGACTTTTAGATATTGGTACATGAAACCTCAAAGAAGGAATAAATAGAAAAGAACGAAAAATCAAAACTATCGTTTCCCCTTAAGTACTGATTAATAGTTAGTGAATATGAATAAAATGTTCGAACTAAGCAAACAATTAGGCTTCTTACAACGAACTACTTTTGATATAAAACCTTTTTTTTATATATGTCACTACTTAGAATCCAAAAGCTGTTGTTATTCGTTCTCGTATTCTAACCCCCCCCCCCCCCCCGAGCTTTTGCACATGCGTCAGAATGCATTTATTTAGTAAAATTAGAGGTGACAGGAAGAGGTGTTTATATTTAATAGTCAAGTGATCTCGGATTTTACGCGGATTTAGGAGGCGTAGAAACTGCTGGTTGCTCGTATTATTGTCGAAAAAAATAATAATTGTCATGATAAGATTCTTTAGAGCAATTTTTATTTACTGCAAGGTGCCTATATATTAAATTACTATTCAATTGCAGAGTTAAAGTAGCGTTTGGACAACAATTGAATACGAGTTTTGTTGAATATCAAAATCGTACATCTAAGTTACAAAATACTCAGTTGAAAGTATTGTTTGCCAACGGATTCTAAAACCCTCCGCGCTTTTGCGCATGCGTTAGGATGGGTTTAATTTGTCAAAATAGGGGCGAGAGGAGAGATGAAAGGAGGAGATCACATTTAATACTAAAGTAAACGCAGATTACTCTCGCACTCATGAGGCTTAGACATTGAAAATGATTCGCAGTCAGAAAAAAGATACTAATTCTCAATAAAATATTTCTGAGCTATTTTTATTTCCGTAAGGGTATAAAGATTAAATAGCAATGAATAAATTGAAGATTTCTGTTTTTAAAATATGGATAGTTCACTTTTTTACAAGATAATAATTCTTTGTATTATTATTCTCTTCTGTTTTATTTGGGTTTGAATTTTTTGGACAATATCTTGAGATAATATCCATAGATAATCTCTCAATCACATTTACTGATTTCATACAGAAAATTCTTCTTGCCGTTCCTGAAACCTGTTTTGAATGGTTTCGGGAAAGTTAATTTATTGGTTTATTGATTATTTGAACATGTTAATTTATTGGTTTGGGTTTTTAAAAAGCTGCAGTGCGTGAAAGGTGCGATGGACGTTTAAATAAATAACAAAAGGAAAATTAGTTAAACCTAATTTCATTCGATACCGTAAAGTAATTGAATAAATGAATTTTACCGTTTCTTAGCAATTTCTTATAGTTTGAAGTTTATATATTTTTTAATACTACAACTAAAAAAGCTTCCAATGGATATGTTACAAAGGTTAAATTATTTATGCATCTTGAGACTCTCTTCCGGTTGCGCAAATTCCTTAGCATTTATGAAAAAAATAATACAAAGTTTTCACAATTTCGGCAAATTTCGCAAATAGTAATTTTAACTTATTTTAATACTCATAGTTTTTACTATTAAAGAGAGATTCAAACATGCTGTATAGTCGTGGAGATTATCTAAGATGTGGCGATTCATCAAAATCTAGAGTTCGAATTTGTAGACTCTTGCAAGTACTTACTCTGTACATTGTACGTGAGAAAGTAATAGGTTGTGTACTCTCTCTTTGGCATATTTAAAAATAGAACAGGTAGTCAATCACCTAGCCACTGCCATCGACCAGTTTGCCTCCCGCAGACGTTTGGTTTGGTTTAGTTTAGTTATATTAACGTCCCGTTTGAAGCAACACTAGGGCTATTTTGGGACGGACCTCGTAATTTTGAACCGCGATCAGATGACGAGGACGACACCTGAGCTGGCACCCCTCTCTCCACACCATACCAGTGGGAGGACGTTTGGTCATGACGGATTTAACGCGCAACAGACCCACTTATACGACGATTCTTCGGTAGAATCGAGTCACGAACCTGAAACCCTTCGGTTCCGAAGCCGAGACCTTACCACCAGGCCCCCGCAGACGTTTGGATATTCTACTTCAAAATAATATATTGAATACAGTATAATATTTATAATGTATAATAATATATACTAATATTTGAATATTTTACTTCCCCGCAATACTACAGGCCAAACTATTAAGGCTCGATGGCATATTGGGGGGAGGGGGATCGGGAATGTAATATTTTCTTAATATAGAATGTTAGTATACCATTAAAAATAATTTGAATACGCTAACAATAGGGGGAAAAATTCTGAGATTCTCCTTATGCTTGTCTGTCTCTAAACTATCGAGCCTTCAGTTTATTTCCTTTGAAACGCGATTCCCAATAAAACAGATGCAACAGACCCACTTACACGACGGGTCTTCGGTGGAATCGAGTCACGAACCTGAAATCCTTCGGTTCCGAAGCCGAGACCTTACCACCAGCTTGCAGCTATGTTAAGATGTTTGAACCATAGCCCCATGCTGTCCAAGGATGTTTGAACCATGAGCAAGAAGTCACCTGCATCCATCTCAGAACATTTAAACAATGGTTATTTTTAGTTGAACATTGCAAACAAAGAATATATTGAATCTAATATTTAATAAATTGTAATGAAACCGTAAGTTACATTGGGATAATAGCTGGTTGCAAAAGAATAGGCTAGACAACACTAAAATCTCATAACCTCTGAATCTGATATAAAAATGAATGTATAAACAGACTTTGTTTTAATTGAATGGACGATAATCGAAGGATTTGCCGAAACCTTTAGTTTCTTTCTTTTTTGCGTATGTGTGAATCTTTGACATTATTTCGTTAAACATTGAAAATGTTTGTTTGAAGCCAGCAATTGGCAAGAAAATGTTTAGGTTACTGGCTTAGCGATACACTTTCGATTTTGAAGTTGGTGCTTATCCAGATTAAATCAATCAAATTGCATTCTGTGCGTTTTCTCCTATCTAGAGAGATCTGAAGTACATTAAATACATTATCATGCATAGAACTGTGCCTGTAAGTTATCATCCATTAAATATAAACATAGTGGGAGCGGTTCAGTCGAAAATTTATCGCATACTCTTCGATAAAGGTCTTATTCCATTTCTTCGATAGAAAATTATGAATCTTGGACAAGATTGGATATGACATCGATGAATGATAATTACGAATTATTGATCTTTTGTATGTAACTAGCATTTGTAATAAATATATCGATGAATATCTGATCTCGATGCCTTTTTACCGGACGATTGATATCAAAATTCGACACAACTCCCTTCTTATTCTCCAGAACTACTAATTGCGATTATAGTCACATCATAACATCTCAAATTTTGTTAATGAAATCATTGCCGTTATGATTTATTGCATTTGATTGCAGACCGGCAAAAGGTTCAACTGTAGGTCAAATTTGGTTCAAAATTTAGTAAGTATCTATATTTTAGATTTATATTTAAATGTGTATTTTCATATACATTTCTCATTGCGTTTTGTAGTAATCGAGTTCATTTTCATTTGGACAGATAAACTAATAGACTGCCTGTGAATGGATTTCTTTCAAAATTTGAAAGAAATCTGCAAATTTGGCCTCATCTGGTATACCAAATTTCAGCCGTCTGGGCAAAGTGTATTTGAGTTATGTTCACATATAGATATAATTTCAAAAACCAAAAAAATTGCATTTTCCTGACTCGAGGAAATCAATACCATAAAGAAACCATTCTCAAAATCTCGAGTTCGAATTTTTGACTATTGCCATTTTTCCTTTATGTTTCACGTAGGAGAAAGTAAAAATAATGTCTTTTTATGGAATTTAGATAGAATGAAATATTCCTTTATCTTTTGCCTTCTGAATGCTATTAAACTTACAAGTTCTACTCCTGTAATCCTTATCGCATTAATTATTATAATACTTATCGAGCAAATTAATGATATTTGATGAATACAAGATTCAAATCTGCTATCCCAAAATATTAACTCAAACATCTTACAAAGATCTCAAACATAAAATGTGTTAAATTATAAAGAATTTAAAATTCCACGGCAAAAAGATTTTCCATTCTCACAATTGACATTTGTTGCAGAATAACGAGATCAATTCTAAGCAATGGCAGTTGCGTTTTTGCCTGTCAAGATGAAACTCCTGTAACTGGTGAAGTGCAATTTGCTGCTTTCTAAAAAGGTTTGAGATCCACCTTATAACTGAATGTTTTAATATTAATCTAAAAATTTTATATGAATAAAATAACAGATGATGATGAATAAAATCAAACAGATTCAATTTAAAATGCTATTTAATTCAACAGAATATCTGCATCTAGCACTTCAAACTAAAATTTCTCTAAAAGTTAAGTTATCATTGATTGTTTAATGGTCATATTTAGAACTATTTAACTGAGTTTTTTTCCCTCTCGTTGTTACATTAAGTTGTTTGACTTTACTGAAATTTCAATTTAAACTATTGAATTTGTTGATTTTGCTATAAAAGCTCGCCAGCAGTATATAAAATCTTTGTTGCAACCTTTCAACATAAACCTCAAAATTCGCAAATATATATATTAGAAAATGTAGAAGATATAAAGCATGTTATAAGAACACTACAATGGTTTTGAAAGGAGATGGAATTATGGTTCATTTTTTATATCTGGTGAAACAATGAAAACAGATTTTCATTATGAAAGCAAAACTCATTAGCAGATGTGAGTTTTACCGAAATGGACATATACGTTTTAGATGGAGACACTGAAATAGGTTTTTATTGCTTTTATTACTTCTAAAGTCACGAGAAATATATTTTACAACAAATTCTCAGTTTTTAAATGTTAATGATAAACCAGTTTACCATTTCTGGTTGAAACCACAGAAATATCAAGGGATGCATTGACCACATAATGCGACTTTAACAGTCCCATTTCAAGTATTATCATATTTTAATAAATAATACACCAACATCTAATCCTGATTGGAAATTCTACATTTTTGTTTAATTGAAAAAATAGGTAAGAAATTTCAGATTTTTCCCAATCATAAAGATATATTTAAATATGTTAACTAATAAATGCTTCTATAATATATTAAAGAAATACCTTTTTCTATGTCAATCTCAATTCTATAAACATTTTAAAATGTCTTTACTAGGAAAAAAATGATCCTTTAAAAAGGATAATCATTAAGATAATACCACGATATATAATAATTTAACGTTTTTGAAATTAAATGAAATATAATTAAGAAAGAGACCGTAATTAATTTAAAAAAAATGAATAATATAAACCAATAAAAAACAATTCTTACCTCTCTCATTTTAAAATCCTAAGGTTATACTAAAAAAATAGAGATATAAAATCCTGAAAGAAGTCAGCGCTAACTTTATTTAGTCATTGATATTTAATTCTTTCCTGTAGCGTACAATAGATTCTCCGCGCATGACTGTTACTTATGTCGAATTTACACTAGGCAAGTTATAAGACTGCCATCGGGCAGCGCATGTGCAGAAAGGGATTAATTTATGTTTGCTGCAATTTTATACGATAGATTCAGGCATTTCATGCTTGACTATAAATTGCAGTTTTGGAGTCCCTGAACTTTTCTTTTTTATTGTGTATCATATTAAAATAAAGGCCGCGGTGGCCTGGTGGTAAGGTCTCGGCTTCGGAACCGGAGGGTTTCAGGTTCGTGACCCGATTCCTCTGAAGAACCGTCGTGTAAGGGGGTCAGTTGCACGTTAAATCCGTCATGACCAAACGTCCTCCCGCTGGTGTGGTGTGGTGTGGTGTGGAGAGGGGGGTGCCAGCTCAGATGTCGTCCTCGTCATCTGACCGCGGTTCAAAATTACGAGGTCCGTCCCAAAATAGCCCTAGTGTTGCTTCAAACGGGACGTTAATATAACCAAACCAAACCATATTAAAATGATGCATATTCACACAAAGAAACATGGTTAAAAAAAGTCAACATACCTAAATTATTAAAAATATAGAAAAAAAAATGTCAAATAAATTAAAAAAAAAAAGAAAAAAACATAATCTAGCAATAGAAAGAACAAAGAGTAAAATATGTCGGAATCAATCTATGATAAATGATCAATCTTTTCACGCCAAAAAACCCCGCCAAATTCCACAAACGCATGCGTAATAATAAAAAAGTCTCCGTCGGGATACTTACTTGCCATTGACCGAAGAGCATTTTTTAGCCTTCCTACGCATGCGTTGCCTACTGGCCGAGTGTAAACCCGGCCTGTAGGCTTTTGCTCTTTTCTAGACGTACAATTATTGGACCGATATATTATACTGTTTACCGAAAACTTTCTCGAATATTTTCCAATGGAAGTCTTATCCTCATTCCCTCTGCATAAAATTGGGGAGCTTCGGAAATGCCAAGAGTACCGTGGCATCGAAAAGAAATTAAGAAATACATGATTGTTTTCATTTGACATGATTTTATCACTTTTACTGAATCTATTGAGAGAATATGAATTTTTAGTGCCTTTTATGGCGGCCTATTAACACAAAAATTTGACACGAAACTACGCTCGTAAAAATTACTAAACTTCATTGATTTAATTCATTGTGTTCGTGAGTTATTGCGTTTGCGTGTATTCAAAAGTACAGAGCGACGGTCTGTCAACTGTTTGAGGAATACGGTTCAAAATTTGGTATCTATATATTGAACGTTAAATTTTTATACCAAGCTCTTTGCATTTTGAAGTTATTGAGTTCACATCTATTCCGACACTTGAGATTTTGTACTTATCGAATCCAAACTTTAATAGACATCCACAAATTTGGTTGTAATTCCATCAGTAAAAATAAAATTTCAGCTGTTTATCTTAAAGTGCTTATGAGCTATCGTGTTCACAGAGAGACTGATTGACTGACAAACATAATACCAAAAATGTGGTTTTCGAATTCTGGGAAGTTTGAAACCTGAAGATTTGTCAATATCTCGAATTCGAATTATTTTTCTGACGATTACAATATTTTCTGTATACTTCATATATGAGGAAGTAAAATATTGGGATATAACATGTTTACTGATATTACACAAGAATCAGTCACACATCAGTTATCACAAGAATCAGTGAAATCTGAAGATTTGTCAATATCTCGAATTCGAATTATTTTTCTGACGATTACAATATTTTCTGTATACTTCATATATGATGAAGTAAAAAATTGGGATATAACATGTTTACTGATATTACACAAGAATCAGTCACACATCAGTTATCACAAGAATCAGTGAAATCTGAAGATTTGTCAATATCTCGAATTCGAATTATTTTTCTGACGATTACAATGTTTTCTGTATACTTCATATATGAGGAAGTAAAAAATTGGGATATAACATGTTTACTGATATTACACAAGAATCAGTCATACATCAGTTATCACAAGAATCAGTGAAATCTGAAGATTTGTCAATATCTCGAATTCGAATTATTTTTCTGACGATTACAATATTTTCTGTATACTTCATATATGAGGAAGTAAAAAATTGGGATATAACATGTTTACTGACATTACACAAGAATCAGTCATACATTTTTCGTTCTTCACTAGCTCTTGATGGTAATCAAAATGGTGTCGAAAATATCCAGTACATCAATAAGAGACGGCCTTTTGATTTTTGTCAGGATATATGGAATTTCATGGTGAAGGGATATAAGGATTGATGAAAGGATGATATTTCGAATCCCTTATTTGATCTGTGTTAATTTTCTTAAAGTACCTTTATTGCTAAACTATGCAATAATTTGCGAGCTCATTCATTTTTAATATTTTCTATGTACTCTATTAAGTTCTGGCCACTCTCTAATAGACCGACTAGTTCCGAAGTATGATGTTTGTTAATCAGTTTGAAAAATATGAAGATTAACCCTTTGCAGTCGTAAAAGTAATTGATGCGAAATAATTCAATTAACACAAGGACTTGCTTATTGCTATGGAAAAAAAATATTTATTGTAATTTTAAATTGTATTTTATAGAAAAGTTAATTTACATCTTCTTACCATTCTTTAGATATTAAAAAAATGAATAAATAAAACGTCAAATTTATACTCCGTCTTGAATGGCGAGTGAGAGTCACCATCCGAGTGCAAAGAGTTAAAAGGAACCGGGAACGAGTTCAGGAATCATCCTTGTCATCAGAACATGACACTTACCATTCTGGGAATTCCAATTAATGCCTTTCGGATGATTCTATAATCCTTTCCGAAACAATAATTATAATGTATTAATGTAAACATTTTGCTTTATCATATACGAAATCAACCATTTTTGATATAATTATTTTCTTGGAAGTGTTGATTCCGAAACAAAAATTTCAATTCAGTCTTTAAAATACACCTTACGAATCTAGAAGGATTGGCTCTAATGGTTTACTTCAACAAAGTATTATCAAACTATAAGTTTTCACAGCCATTTAACTTGTATCATTTTAGAAATCTCATAAGGTTGTTTCATTGTGCTATAGGTCTCTCAAATGGCTTAATTCAATTTAAAATATAATTACACATCTAAACCAATTATTAGCATAATTTATATTTAATAATGTAGAATGTGCGTTTGTATATGTATCACATTTTTTATTGGCGCTCTAGTAACAAGACATATCGTTTGACATAGAATAATGAAATGTATTTAAGCACGTAGCACGTATTATTGTCACGTAGGTATTTTAGTGTGGAACGCAACGACACACACAAGAAGTAGAGCTAAAGCAATTTATTAACTCAACTTAGAACGGAGAACACAGTGACTGACAAATCTTCTGCATTATACTAGCAGGGAAAGTTCCAGAATACTTTTCTGGAGACAGTAATAAAAGTCCAGAACACTTGTCTGGTAAACTAAAGAAATGTCCAGTATCTTCTGGAACATGAAATAAAGGAAAACACAAAAATCAAGGAAATAAATATTTATACATACTTTGAATTTCATTGTCTCCAGCCGGACTCAACTTACGGTCTTTCTATTATGAGACCAGTGGCTATGACCATTCGGCCATGGAATTTCGTCTGTCAATTTTTCAATACGGCAATATATTTAAATATATTAGTAAATCATAAAAACTGAGCACCCTTTTTTGTGATTTTTTTAATTAAAATTTTAATTAATAAAAAATAAATGGAGATTTGCGTTTTCCTGCAATACCTTATGAAATGTTATTGTGCGAAACTTTTTTTTACCATAATAAAATGAAAACTACACTTGTAATTAGAAAGTCATATCAAATTTGATGCATTTAAATCACTGCGTTTTTATGTTATCCTATTTAAATGTTCCTGAAAGTACAGACGGGTAGATGGTCAATCCTTTGTTGGATTTGGTTCGAAATTTATCTAGACTATAGATGTTAAATCTGTGTACAGAATTTTATTTATCTATCTCTTTTTTATTTTGTAGTTAACGTGCTAGCATATATTCGGACAGGCGGAATTCTGAGCGGATTTTGCTCCAAATATAATTAAAAATATGACAAGTAAAAATATGACAATGCATTTTTGTTGACTTATAAAATTTGGGTTATTATAATCTTTGTGATTGCATTTAGACATCTTGTAAATTTTCTGTAAGCTACAAATTATTTAACAATGAGATGGACAAAGACAAGTTTTAAATTTACTGTTGTTGTTTTTGTCTTTTTTTCCCACTGATATTCCAATGGCTAATTTTCTTTAAACAATTCAATTAGATATTTCTTAACATATCACTTCCTATAATGAATAAAGGAATTCTCTAAATAAAAGCAAACAATTAAAATTCAGTACTTTTATTTATTAAAAACCAAGCACATGAGCATGTTTTATAAAAATAGCTTAGATACATAACATTAGTAATTTATTGACTATAAATATAGCACGAGTTTCGTTTCAAGAAGAAATAAATCTATTAAATGGAAACTCAATTGAATACTTATTGTTGCTCATTCAACTTTCAACTGGTTCTGTATAAAAATGTATCATGTCAAGAAGAATATCGGAAAGTAAAAGCTCTGATGTAATTTGGAAAATATACATCATTTTCGTCAGGGCATATATAAATAACTATCATCTTCATCTGAAGTATCGTCATGTTGATTTCCACCATTTGTCTCTGGCATAAGTCTCCATCGTTGAACCCTATGAGAAGGTGGACGTTCTTGGAACTGCAAAAGATGACATTTCTATAATTCATGCTTCTAAAATTTACGTGTATTCCTTCGTGAATATTCACTGTTTAACCATTTACATGAATTTGAATTTCTATACATCAGTGAGCAAACATTGCAATTAAACACGCATCCAATAATGTCATATTTATTGAAATTGAATTAAAACAGCAATTTGAAGATGCCAGCTAACCAGAAGACTACACTATGGGAGGATTATGTGGTACCGTTTGGATATATGAAACGTCTTAAAATCACAAGAGGGCAATTTTCGGGATGATGTTCGTGGCTTTTAACCTGATCAGATACGAATGACATGCAAACAAACAATCTCATTCAAAACTGCCTCAGTATATTAAGCGAACGGACTTATTTTTTGCTATCAGAGTCAATAAATATTAGGTTTTACATATAGGATTGCTATTTGTTGGGAGTTTACACAGGGTTTGGCATCTGCATGTCTCAAGGATAGGATCCTTCATGGGCAGTGCAAGTTTTGAGAGGTCAGATAGCCATTGGCATATAAGCCTAAATTTTCTCATTATCGCTAATGGAGGGCGTTTATATCTCCCTAGTAGTCGACAAGCATTAGGCATTGCTTATAAGACTAATATTTTGTAAAATTTTGCACCGTACCTGACATCTATTTCTCTTCAAATTAGGATTCAACTACCATAAGTCAATAGGCAATGCAAGTTTCGAGAGAACAGATAACTGATTTGTAGACCAGTACCTTCATTATAAACTATATTACTATTCAAATTGAGGGAACTTACAGTTGGTTATCAAAATAATGGAAATACCGAAACACCTGTGAATAAAAGTGACATTTTTGAATATGCTTCGTAAGCATTAAAATATAACAATAGCCGTCATTTTTTTAAAAAAATTAGCAATGCATATATTCTGATAGTATGTGCTAACTTTATTAAAGTTCTGTAATTCTTGGATTTTTTTCATAAGCATAAAATGTCGTACCTTTCAGATTTTCAAAGAGGCCAAATTGTAGGATCCCGTCTAGCTGGAACAAGTGTGACCGAAACATCCGAATTTTTAGGCATTTCTGGAGGTACGGTGTCTAAACAGGTACAGTGTTATGACAGCATAAACACATGTTACATAAAGTTAGGCAAAGAAAAATAGTGGGTGAAAAAATAATCTCTGTGAAAGAGACCGAGGGGTATTGAAGCGGATTGTAGTGTCTAAAAAGCAAACAACTGCAGCAAAAGTGACCTTAGAATTCAATACCCATCTGGATTTTCGAGTGTCAGTGATTACAGTTAGAAGGCACCCTCATAAACAGAACATTTATGGCAGAGCAGCAATTCCTAAGCCACTTGTCAAAGATGTTAATAGTAAACGTCGTGTACAGTGGTGTCACACTCACAAGAACCTGGTCAATTAATAAGTGGAAGAAAGTAATATGGTCTGACGAATCGTGTTTCAAACTTTTCCCTACAACAGGACGGTGGACATTTGGAGGACGCACAAGCGTATGATCGTGATTGTCTCCTTACAACTGTCGAGAATGGAGGTGTGTCTGTCATGATATGGGTAGTTATGTCGTAATTTTTTGCTGAAAAAATCGTAAACCTGAAAGGTAGGATCACTAGGGAGAAATGTAGATAAATTTTAGCTGACCAGGTCCATCCTATGATTCAAACTTTGTTTTCTGCAAGAGATGGAGTTTTCCAGGATGATAATGCACCTTTTCATGCAGCGAGACCTGTCCAATTATGGTTTGATGAATACGAGGATGAAGTTAAACCTCTGCCTTGGCCCGCGAAATCACCCGATCTCAATATAATGGAACATTTATGATCTATTTTAGGATTTTAGAGCGTTCGATAGGAAATCGATATCCTCCACCGGTATATCTCTCAGAACTTTCATAATATGTCCAGGAAGAACGGTACAATATTCCTCTAAACACTATTCAATACTGGAATGAATCGCCTCCTAGACCAATTCAAGCTGTATTATATGCCAAAGGCGGTCCTACACCATACTAATAAAGGATCCCATATAAATCTAAGGTATTTCCATTATTTTGATAACCACCTGTATCTCTTGCTATCAAAACACTAGACACTGTGTATATGAGACTATTTATATGACTATATTGTGTATATGAGATATATTTTGTGGAATTTTACATCGTATTTGGCATCTACTTGCCTTCAGAAGAGGATTCAACATACAATACGCTTATAGGTGATGCAGGATTTGAGAGGCGACCCACCTCTCCTAATTTCAAAAACAAGAAATAACCAATAATAATTAAATAACCAATGGTAAGATGAAATCATAAAACGTTAATTGTAGATCATCTTCAAGGGAATTGATCGCAGAATTCGACATATAAGATTTTGTTTAATCTACATTGTTATTAAACAAAATCGTAAAAATATTATAATTTTTTTGCCATCATCTTACTACTCGAATACAATGCACTCAAGAACTGTTGACTTTCAAGTTAGACAGCCGAGAAAAATTTGCACTACACCGTTCTGAAAATAAATTTGAAAAAAATCAAAAAGAAAAATCAGAAAATTACACTCGAAAATTTAAATGATACTTGATTTTGATTTATATGAGTTCGAATTCACAGCTAATTAAGTGAAAATACAAAAATTAAAATTATGCGAATAAAATGCAAAAGAAATCTTAGACATTCCCTTCCTCTTCCCATAAAAGTTGTCATAGAAGATTTGTCTATCTTTGATAATATGTCCATACTTATCTCGAAACCAAAATCTTACAGCATGGTCACGATGATCTAGTTGATAGACAGATGTTGTTAACCCGTAACCATGATGTTTGATCTAAGATAGATTTAATGCTTGATCTAGGATAGATTTAATACTTAATCTAGGATAGATTTGATGCTTGATCTAGGATAGATTTGATGCTTGATCTAGGACAGATTTGATACTTGATCTAGGATAGATTTGATACTTGATCTAGGATAGATTTGATACTTGATCTAGGATAGATTTGATACTTGATCTAGGATAGATTTGATACTTGATCTAGGATAGATTTGATACTTGATCTAGGATAGATTTGATACTTGATCTAGGATAGATTTGATGCTTGATCTAGGATAGATTTGATGCTTGATCTAGGATAGATTTGATGCTTGATCTAGGATAGATTTGATGCTTGATCTAGGATAGATTTGATGCTTGATCTAGGATAGATTTGATGCTTGATCTAGGATAGATTTAATGCGCACAGGATCTGTATATATGTGATTTAATTTCGTTTCAAGAAAATCTCATTTTGGGTTTAAAAAAAACCGTTCAAGATACATATTATTTTTTCAAAATACAAACGTTTCTATGAACAGTAAGCATATCGCAATATTCGCTAGATGTGAGAGGTTTCTTGTCAATGTTCGTTTGTGAGCTTGTGTAAAAGCTAATATTTTTATAGGTCTTAAAAATGAAAAAATGTCTGAAACTGGGAAATATCTATACATAGTGTAAAATGAAATCCCCTGAAAGCCTCTGTATGTTTGGAAAAGAAAAATTCAAGAAATACTTAACTGATATTGGAGATATTTGTACCATTTTATAGGGCAAATTTTGGTGAAGGTTTTAGTACATTGATCAAAATTAAAAAGGAGTTTTACAATTGTAATTTTAATTATTTGCTCCTACGATTCACGCATGCGTAGAACAGCAGTTTTTGTGCTTTGCACTTATCCGCGCATGTGCAAAAACTTCAAAGGCAAATATCAAGAGGTGTGGTATTTATATGCGATACATTTCTTTGTTTATATCCGATTTTAAACAGCGACTGCCAATTATGCCAAAAAAATATATCCAAAAAAAGGAAAACCCAAAAAAGCAATTGGGCGGAGCACATTAAATGTCAATATTTCGTTCGTTGGGCTATAATGAAAATATAGAGGAAAGAAACATTTGGTCACCGAATATCAGAGAAAGAATGTCCACACTTAGGGAAAGAGAGTCTTCTGTTGAGCAAAGAAATCGTCTCCCTTTAAATCGCATTGCAACTGAATTACAGAAACAGAGTAAATTTTTTCTAGTAATTTTTGACGATTTCTAAATATATATATATTTTATGTTTATTTGGTGTTGTGTGACATGTCCATGTCGTATAGGGGGAAGGCAAGGCTTAAGACTAGTTTAAAGCTAATGTTTTCTCTTGGATGTTATGCCACGGACAACGTTGTGCGGGAACTGCTAGGATAATTCCGGATATCTCTCGGTAATTTAATAGGAAATCTGGCTACGTCATTTTTTTAACACTTTTAATATAGAAACATGACCTTTGCATGTGTCACTGTGAGAATAAAACGACATTGCATCATGTTATCGCGAATACTTGCCGGAATGAAATTCTAGCTGCATTTCCTCCAAAAATATTCAACATTTTCTTATGTGGAGTTGAACTGCCAAGAGGCAAGCGAACAATTCACAATGCCAACCCGACTATTGCATATTCTTGGATTCAAAACCCTCTGCACTTTTGCACATGTGCAAGGATGCGTTTATTTAATAAAAATAGGCGCGAGAAGAAACAGTAGGGTGAACTCGGATTATTCGCGGACGTAAGAGACTTAAAAACTACGGATGACTCATAATATAGTCGGAAAAAGATAGTAATTCGCAATTAAATACTTTAGAGCAATTTTTTTTATCACCGAAAGGTGTTTAAGCTTTAAATCACGAAGAATAAATGAAAGATTTATGCTCTTAAAATTTGCCGAGTTCACTTTTTTTTTTCTTGCAAAATAAATTTTTTAAAGTACTTACTGTATTTTTTGATAAGGTTTACGATTAACAACGGTAGATAATTTCAGTCATATTTGATGACAAAAAAAATATTCTACGTGTCAACCCTGAAAGCTTTTTTGCATTTTAAACTAGCCATATAAGCAATAACAATATGCAATTTTGAGTTATAATAGCATGGTCAGAAGCGTCAAGACACTCACATAAATATGGGGCTGAAGTCAAGGTCAAAAAGGACAAATAATTCCGGAAATGGCTCATCCTTTTGTGTCTCAGCTTTTAGCGAGATAGAATCGTCAAAAAGTGGTAGTCTCTGGATACTGAAATGAGACGTACATTGAAAATAACCCTTTTAGCTTTTCAGTCTTGAAATAGGTGCAGTTTATGCATATTGGCCATCCTATCCCCTGAATATCCACTACAATCGGGCATTGATAAGGAATAAATTAGAAACACAATCTGAACTACCGCCTGTCACTTCACTGTCACAGAGAGTCCTTAAGCAATTGTATATGCTACCTTCTATTATTCTGTAAATTCAATTTTATATCCCTGATCTCCTAGCAAATTATTTTCTTGTTTCCATCCCTGATCTCCTAGCAAATTATTTTTTTGTTTCCATCCCTGATCTCCTAGCAAATTATTTTTTTGTTTCCATCCCTGATCTCCTAGCAAATTATTTTTTTGTTTCCATCCCTGATCTCCTAGCAAATTATTTTTTTGTTTCCATCCCTGATCTCCTAGCAAATTATTTTTTTGTTTCCATCCCTGATCTCCTAGCAAATTATTTTTTTGTTTCCATCCCTCATCTCCTAGCAAATTATTTTTTTGTTTCCATCCCTGATCTCCTAGCAAATTATTTTTTTGTTTCCATCCCTCATCTCCTAGCAAATTATTTTTGTTTCCATCCCTCATCTCCTAGCAAATTTTTGTTTCCATCCCTCATCTCCTAGCAAATTTTTGTTTGTATCCCTCATCTCCTTTCAAATTTTTGTTTGTATCCCTCATCTCCTTTCAAATTTTTGTTTGTATCCCTCATCTCCTTTCAAATTTTTGTTTGTATCCCTCATCTCCTTTCAAATTTTTGTTTGTATCCCTCATCTCCTTGCAAATTTTTGTTTGTATCCCTCATCTCCTTGCAAATTTTTGTTTGTATCCCTCATCTCCTTGCAAATTATTGAATGGTTGTTTTGAATTTCCCTTAAATAGATGTTATGTATAAATTCACATAGTAAGTAACATGTCATAGTAAATAGTAAGAAATAATTTTTTCTAACTGATCATATTGCCCTAATATCTATAGTAAATAAGGGATAAAATAGCAAATTTATAGATAGCGAGCACATCCTTACGCTCATCAATAGTCTTATTCTAATTGAAACTATACTTACTGAAATAAGAGCAAGGACGAATCCAAGCAAAAATGCAGATGCAACGATTAACACGGAACGGTCAACCATTGATAGATAACTGTACATTTTATACAGTAGTCTAAACTGGCGATGAAGGTAATATAGAAGAAATATTGCACAGTAAAGGATAAAAGCATAGAGTGCTATCTTTTGTTCCTGAAAAGAATGAAAGAAAATAAATTATATCGGAATCTTTATTTCCTAATTAATATTCTTATTCGATACTCATTAATGAGTCGAAAACTTAATTTTCACTGCTATATGATTAGGCGATACCAGCTCTTTTAGAAATATGTCACCGCATTGATCTAATAATCTACAAAACTTTGAGAATTATATGGATTCCTGTTGTATTAAGGGGCTTCTTGTGTTCAGTCGACCACCCCGCCACCACTAAATGAGGCAGTGTCTAAAAGATATGTTGTGGCCAACTGCTGTATTAACCCTTAACTGGGGAGGTGAAATTTTAAGACTTAACTGGTTGGGTGCGGTCTACGAGACCGCATTTCATTTACGCTTAAATTTTCTAATGAATGTATTAGTATGAAAAACTGCCAATATATTTTGCAGATATTTTTCTTGATATCTAGATATGTTTTAGAAATTTTTTAAAATATTTTATCATTGAAAAAAGTAAATGCATTGGAACATACATTTTCTTCTCAAATTGCATGTTACAATACATAATACTCTTTAAAAACATATTTATTTTTATTTTTTAAATCATACTTATTTTTATAGTATATAAAGGTATATAGAAGATAATATAATGTAAAATTCAACAATTATATGAAAAATAAAAAATAAAAATTGACAATGGGTAAAATTGGCCCTTTTTTATTGGCTTGTGTGACTTTCATAGCACAGTTTTAAACATACAGGTTAAGAACTAGTATAAAAATCAACCTATAAATTCTGTATATATATCTCTTGGTATATTAATATATTTTATAAATTTATCAAAATACTTTATCACTAGAAAAATTAATTATGTTTGAACGTACATATCAGAATCAGTTGAATGCGAACTTTCACCGAAAAACTATTCTGTGCAATTATCCTTATCACTAAAATCACTTTCTGCTTCATTTAAAAGTGTCTGGAGCACTGCTTCATAATAGGATCAGTAAATGGGATGATATTTCGGGGCCCAAGTTTTAGCGCCATCTGCTAAGCCTTGTTTATCATTGGGATACTAATAGGGAAGTGCGGTCTTAGAGACCGCGCTTAAAGAAATAACGGAATTATTTTAAAAAGCATCCGCTGAAATCGGTTGAAAAAGTGCACGTGTATTGAAGGTCACAAAACAGGAAGCTACAGGGTCAATCCATTTAATTGAGCTAAAACTAGAACAGGGGTGAAGGAAAATCCATCGCTAGCTGTCTCGCAGACCTCACGTCCCCAGTTAAGGGTTAAGGGGCTATACGACATTTAACAGCTAAAAGAGACCTCTAAAGTTGGTCAAATGCGACTCTCCCTGAAGTAATAGAAAATGCTTAAACTTAATAAATTTTTTACCACATTTTTACAAGACATTTCTCCTTATAATTATTAATTTTTAAGCCAGTAAAATATTTTTTATTAATTGAAATGTGAAAAAGAAAACGTGTTCAGTATAAATTGCCAAAGACAGAATTTGCTTGAATGCAAAGTTTTTCAGGAAATAAGCGTCTTATATTAACAAATTTTACACCAGTTTACACCCAAAGAATATTATTTGATAATCATGGTAAAGAGATAAATATTTTAAATGATTTACTACAGTTATTTTACTTTTTATGTTGTTGAAACAACTCTTTTTAAAAAATCATTTTCAACACAACAAGTACTGAAAGAGAGGCATGCATAATAATGCTCCCATTTTGCATGAGTTTCCATATCTATAAGTATAAAATGGAGTCTCCTGAAAGCACCTGCATGTTGAAACCCTAAAAACTCTAGAAATACTTAACTAATTTTGGAGATATTTGTACCATTTTGTAGAACATTTACTGAGGAAGGTTTCAGTACATTAAAGTCATATCAAAATAAAAAAAAACAGTTTTATAATTGCAATTTTAATTATTCTGCGAATTTTCGAAAATATCACACTGCGCATGTGCAAATACGAAGAGCTGTGGTATGCATAGGCGATACATTTCTTTCTTTCTTTACCTCTGTTTGTTAGTCAGTCAAGTCAGAAGGGAATTGGATGAAATTTAACACAGAGATAGATTATAGTCTGGAATAGGACATAGGCTACCATTTATTCCGGTTAATCTTTTATTAATTAAAAAGTAACTTTCCCACCAAAAATCTTTTCATTTATTTCCACAGCCAATTGAGTAAGGCTTCAGTCTTTTTACCCCACGCTAATGAGGATAGGCTTAACATTTTTTCGACCAATTATTTCAAATGATTCTGTTTATTTCCTTAGTGTTTGATGCATTTAAAATTACACATTGTTAATTAATTGATCTTTCGGATTCATTCTGAAGTACTTTTAAATTAAAATGAAATAGAATAAAGGAAATTAAAAATTCCTAATCTACATTGCGTTACCCCAACTGACGTACAAAATTCACGCATTTGCGTTATTCCAATTGGGATTGAAAATTCTCGCAGGCGTAGTTTGATCTTATTGTTGACAACTGTATTTTCATTTTACTTAAAAGATAAAAAAATTATGTGCATTATACTGTTGTAGCTATCTCAATCGATAAATCAAATAGACTTGATTTAAAAAAAATACGGACTTGATTTGAATATTCTGTTAGCTCAACTCCGCAAGGACCGCAATATAGCTCTGGCTGTAGCTTCTTCGGGCATTGCTGCCACTTTGATTAACGGTGGCCGGACGAAACATTCCGTTTTCAAACTGCCACTTAATCTTGCAAGCAAAGATACCCCAACATGCAACATCACCAAAAAACAGCGGCTGGGCATCCTTTCGCAGCAGTGCAAGTTAATAGTATGGAACGAGTGCACAATATCGCACAAGCATGCATTAGAGGCGTTAAACCGCAGCCTTCAGGACATCCTCGGCAACTAGGCGGTGATGGGCGGCTTTGTCGCTTTGCTCACAATGACCTGTTTGTAATTTTAGTGAGCACTTGCGGACTATCAAACTCCCTCCAGCTGTGGGATAAATACAAGGACACTATCAGAAGATATCATGCATAGGCTGGATAGCACTCACAATGACCTGTTTGCAATTTTAGTGAGCACTTGCGGACTATCAAACTCCCTCCAGCTGTGGGATAAATACAAGGACACTATCAGAAGATATCATGCATAGGCTGGATAGCACTCACAATGACCTGTTTGCAATTTTAGTGAGCACTTGCGGACTATCAAAACCCCTACAGCTGTGGGATAAATACAAGTACACTATCAGAAGATATCATGCATAGGCTGGATAGCACTCACAATGACCTGTTTGCAATTTTAGTGGGCACTTGCGGACTATCAAACTCCCTCCAGCTGTGGGATAAATACAAGGACACTATCAGAAGATATCATGCATAGGCTGGATAGCACTCACAATGACCTGTTTGCAATTTTAGTGAGCACTTGCGGACTATCAAACTCCCTCCAGCTGTGGGATAAATACAAGGACACGATCAGAAGATATCATGCATAGGCTGGATAGCACTCACAATGACCTGTTTGCAATTTTAGTGAGCACTTGCGGACTATCAAACTCCCTCCAGCTGTGGGATAAATACAAGGACACTATCAGAAGATATCATGCATAGGCTGGATAGCACTCACAATGACCTGTTTGCAATTTTAGTGAGCACTTGCGGACTATCAAACCCCCTACAGCTGTGGGATAAATACAAGGACACTATCAGAAGATATCATGCATAGGCTGGATAGCACTCACAATGACCTGTTTGCAATTTTAGTGAGCGCTTGCGGACTATCAAACTCCCTCCAGCTGTGGGATAAATACAAGGACACGATCAGAAGATATCATGCATAGGCTGGATAGCACTCACAATGACCTGTTTGCAATTTTAGTGAGCACTTGCGGACTATCAAACTCCCTCCAGCTGTGGGATAAATACAAGGACACGATCAGAAGATATCATGCATAGGCTGGATAGCACTCACAATGACCTGTTTGCAATTTTAGTGAGCACTTGCGGACTATCAAACTTCCTCCAGCTGTGGGATAAATACAAGGACACTATCAGAAGATATCATGCATAGGCTGGATAGCACTCACAATGACCTATCATTAACGGAGCTTAGATATTGATTGAGGCGCATTACCTATATCAGTTCTTATACATATACATCAAAATTTCCACTCGAACGAAGTCGCGGGTAATAGATAGTTATGTATATATAAGCATACCTGGAAAATTTCATATTGATAAGATGAACCATTTTTGTTTAATCCTGCGCTCTAGCTCTGAAAATGTGATATTGTGAAAAGTATAAAAGTAATGTTTCTGAGTGAAAAGTCAACGGATGCCTTTACATTTTTGGTTGTACCATTTAAACTAACATACATCCATCCATGTTCAATACCAATAAATAATGTACAGAATGTTTTTGGCTATCAAAAGAAATCATAAAAGAATTTCGAAAAATTAAATGTTTAAAGGTCCTATATCAATTTATTCTTTTATTTTAACCTGTTTACAAAGATGGAATATTTTAATTCCTTTTGTATATTTGACGACTGAGACACGTCATGCATTTGCTTTGCCCAAGTTACGGATGATGAGTCTTATATGACATAGAAATTAATATAAAATTAAACATGTACATTCTTTTTCATAGCAAATATGATTGGTTTCAGTTGTAAGAGGACATTCTTTAAAATTTTATAACTTTAAACGAGCAATTCTTATATAATTCATTTTGTGTATCTCGGAACAAATTTTATATTTAAATAAGGTTTCGCTTTTTAAATTTATCTATATAGGTTTCTTTTCTGAAAAAGCGATTTTACACACACACACACACAAAAAAACTTTTGGAACCTTTTTCAATCTGCTCTCATGCTGATAATGTCATTTAGCGCCATATCCGGCCCGATTGCATCATGGTAAAACTGAATGCAAGTTCAAAAATATAACAGATTAACTGTAAAATGAATACTATAACATGGCAGATTGTTTCGAATAATATGTTAAACTAAGTGTATTCATGACTTTTTTTTTATTTAAATGACCAAGATATGTAGGATTTGAAAATATTCATATGTAATCAGTATATGATTTCGTATTTAAATATCCTCCCCTCTAAAAAACACGATTAATTTACAAAAAACTGCCGAACGAAGCCAGGTCTTTCAGATGTTTTAACTTATATGTATATCGTATCTCTCAAATAAATGAATTCTCACACTAAATCCTTTATATGCAATTTTTGTCCTTTATATACAATTATATACAATCCTTTATATGCAATTTGCCTTCTTATACAACCTTTATATACAATTATTAATCCATTCGAAACGCAAGGATTTTTTCAAATAAATCCTTGTTCAAAAAGTTAATTGATTTTTTTATTCAGTTTTTGATATACTAGAGCTCCGAAAACGCAATCGTATAGCATTTACAATGACACACACAAAAATTCTTTTAGTGTTTCAAGTCAAACTACAGTAAATTGGTTTATTTTAAATAAATTTATTTCCATAAGAGTATCGTCATCTGTAGATTTAAGACATTTTTAGATGCCGGAATATTTATTAAGATGAATTATGAAATACAGGATAAAAATAAAATAAAAAGACAATATTAACAAGTTTTTAAGGTAATTATCTTTGAGATGAATATTTTGAGGAATTTTCGTATACTATTATATTTTTGAATATTTGTATAAAAAAAGATTAGAAAAAAAACTAAAGTATATCAGTTAAGTGCCAAAAGGGTTTTTAAAAATTGGAAAAAAAATATCATTTTTTTGTTGCTAAAAATAGGTATAAAACAAAGATCTAGTTAAGATGTTTATCAAATGATTCACTCAAGATTTTGCAGATAGCTTAAGGAATATATTATTTAGATCCTGAACTAAGACATGAGCTGCATTTATCCTTTCTTTAAATACGCAATCGACTGATAAATAAAACAAAAATTGCAATTTTTTAAAAATTGTAAAGCCTTAAAATAACCATAAATATTTCCTAATGAATGATGGTATTTCCTAATTACTTATTTTAGTTCAGGAACTGCAGAACATATTGATACATTTTTTATACTAAATTTGATAAAAAATATTCATTAGGTTTTATAATTTATGACGTTTCTTCTTCGAAAAAACGTCATAAATTAAAACTATCATATTCTATATTTAGAAAGCAGCATCTAAAGACGTAAAATAGCACTAAAACGTATGCAAATACAAATATAAAAATCAGTGTAGCTTCCCAAAAAACAAACTTAGAAACAAAATTCTAACGACTTTATAAAGAAACCTGCTGAAGCATTAAGAATACTAAATTTAAAAAATTCGTAAATTAGCAAAAAAAAAAAAAAAAAATGACTTTTTTAATGTAGTCATTGATCTTAAAATCAATTTATTACCGACTTAAAAATTGACAAAAACACAATGTAGAAATTAAAACTAATGTTTATTTAGTTTGGTTATTCTTTAAGCGTTTTATTAGTTTTTTCTTTTGCCCTTTGTTTATTTTTACTATTGTCTTAATGTATTAATTCTTGGGTTTGAACTCAATATCGTTAAGGAACTTTCGCAGAATAAGGCAATATGTCACAAAAAATACATTCACGAATTCCAATTAATATAACGAAAGAATTTTTAAACATTCATCAAAAATTTAAATGTATCATAAATTTGAATGAATTTTCAAAATTCTTGGAGTATCTTAACAGTTAGAATTACTCTAAGCAACGATTTTTATTTAAAAATTACACTTGTTTTCCATCTGAGTCACTTTTATTCTAATCATTTATTAGAAAACAAAAAGAGACAAGAATAAAATATTTTGCTATTGACCACGTTTTTTTCATTATTTAAATTTTAAATCATTTATTAAGATATGTAAATATGCATCCAAATTCAATTATGCTATTAATATATATATTTAAAACTTAAAATAATTAAAACTTTAAAAAACCATTAAAGTATTGCTTAAAAAGAATATATTTAATAAGCGCAGTTGCCGTTTGCTGAAATTTTTTTAAAAGAAGTCAATTATATATACAAGTTAATATATTGGCCCTTGTGAATCACACCTATTTAATCAGATGACTTCTTTACTGCACTCAAGAGGCAATAATGAAGAAGTCATCTAAGTCAAAAGATGGTCCGAATCAAGTCACTTATCGTTTGTGCCATTTTGGTGCAACATTATCAATGTAAATTAAGTTTTTAAAAATCAGTAATGAATTGCTATCTGTTTAGATTTTAGCTTTAATATATTGGCCCTTGTGAATCACGCCTATTTAATCAGGTGACTTCTTTACAGCACTCAAGAGGCAATAATGAAGAAGTCATCTAAGTCAAAAGATGGTCCGAATCAAGTCACTTATCGTTTGTGCCATTTTGGTGCAACATTATCAATGTAAATTAAGTTTTTAAAAATCAGTAATGAATTGCTATCGGTTTAGATTTTAGCTTTAATATATTGGCCCTTGTGAATCACACCTATTTAATCAGATGACTTTTTTACTGCACTCAAGAGGCAATAATGAAGAAGTCATCTAAGTCAAAAGATGGTCCGAATCACATGCGTGACTCATACAGCGAAAATGTTAATCATCCGATAGGAATATCGGTAATAACGACGACTCAATCACATATTAATGAACGGATATTTGAAGATTGTTCCGGTCAGAAGGCTAATACACGATGCTAAAAATTCATCTAAAAAGAACTTTTACAGCCATGATTGTTACATAGTCTGAAAAAAAATCTAACATTTAGGATTTTATTTATCAGATTAAATCATATTCTTCAAAAAATAGTTTTCTTTCTAATAAAGTGTTAGCAAACAAATTAATTTTACAAAAAAAAAAAAATCTTGCCAAGTATTTCCAAAATTATTGATATAATTTTTTGATCTCAATGTGCGTTTTAGAAAACAATTCTTGACAAGTGATGTATTAGAATATTAATCTATGCAGTATTTTTGCATTATAAAGTATAAAAGTTCATGCAAATTCAGTATATAGAATTTGCAGAGAATTGAAATTATACAACACAAATACATCAAAGATGTAAAAACTTTCAGATATAACACCAAAAGTAAAGCTCTTCTTACCCTTTCTTCATCATTATTTTGTCGAGCATCCATTTTAAAAATTTAACTTTGTCTTAATGCACACAAGTATTAAAATTTAAGCGAAGCAAATTCTGTCTTTATCCAAAATCTTATAACACATTTTATTGCGCATGACTGTTGCATATTACCTGAGCACAACTTTTAGGGCTTTACGCATCCTTCTGAGAGTATTTATCAAACAATAAATGCGCATCAGCTACAAACCAACAAAGTTTCGGCTGAATTTCAACACATTTGTTGAAATTTGTAAGTAATTATCTTTATTAGATTGTGATATATAATAAATAATTTTGAGATTTTGTAATCAGTTTTCTGAGACAACATAATACGGAAGAAAGCCCTTTGAAATGTTGTCCCTTTTACTTTTCGCATATATACCTTATATAGCATTGTTACATAAAGCACTTGAAGAGAATTGTTTATGCAGTTCTGAATATACCAATCAACTAAATATGTCCACAATTTCATACAAGCAATTTTCATGTCAAGGTGATACACAGAAGTTTATTTATATTTATGTTTGAATTTTTAATTATGATCCTAAATAGACAAAATTCCAGAAAAATGCCATTTATTTTAACTTGAGAAAGATTAAAATGTGGAGATTCGTCGAAATCTGATATTCCATTTTTTTTATCCTGACCATAACAATTCTACCTATAATTCAGAATCCAGAAAAGTAAGGCATTCTGCTGATCTCATTCCTTAAGCGTCGTTCACACGAGGTCAACTATTGCGCGCAATGGAAAGCCACACCTACTTCACGAACATCACGTGACACAAACGGGACAAGCGAATTGGTTATCTCATTGGGGCAACTGTTTGTCATTGTCCCATTGCAGTCACATGATCTTATTGAGGTAGACGCTTTCTTCCATTGCTCTCAATAGCTGACTTCCTGTGAAGCCAGCTTTACAGAAGAAAATCTTATGATAGGTGTGTGATTGAATTTCATTTTCTATAAAAGATTAATTGCAAACTGTATTCAATCAATCGGTTAATAGCTGTGTCCAAGCATCATAGGTTATCGAAGTGAAGATTCTCAAACTTATAGGTTGAAATTAAATCATCGAAGACTTTTTAATTCATTATAAATATTACGTAGTATTTCCACATACCTCAAATATTCTATGATTTTTTTTAAACTGAATCAGTAAGATTGCATATCCCCTAAATGGAATATTCATCTAATTAGATAATGAAAAGAGCAAAAAAAAAGTTTAGAGGTTAAATATCTTCTTTGAACCAAATTTGATGTATGATATGCATTATTTCGAAGAGCAAACACCTTAATCTTAGTGATACATGAATTTGAAAATATTCGATCGAATTACTTTTCTATATAATAGGTTTGTAGATTGTAAACTTCATTGATTTTTTTTTCTAGAATCAAAATCTGGTTCACCATATGTCTCAATTCGAGATGCAAACTTCCAGTCTTAGTGTGACAAATGAATTTAAAGATTAACCGTGCAGGTCATGTGAACAAGGTTCAATATTAGGTTTATATCATATGAGTATTCTTGTATTCTTTATCTCCAGTGTATTGGCAAAAATTGGCTCTAATTAATAAAATTAAAAAAATAATAACGTTAATTCAAAGGAATTAATAAGCTCAGAAATACAGTCTTGCAAAATCATGCATATAAAGAGGATTGTAGTATCTTCATCCTGATCTATCAAATAAGATAGCAGCATAGCAAACAATTCTTTTATTTACAACTTAATATACGTACACACAAAAAAAAATCTTGTTCTCATCTAGGTAAATATCATTTATAAAAATTAACATAACTGTTGAAAGTAAATCATGAAATAGTTCATCGACCAATTCAGAAAATAAACCCCACAAAAAAACGCTAACAAGCTGTTAGCTCAAACGGCTACTTTAGGGGAGCGGCGTTCTAGAAATCCATCGATCTTCATCGGGTGGATCCTAACTCAGAAACCCGAGTCACATGGAATTTTTCAGAAAATCAGGAACACATTCTTCGAATACGGACGTCTCGCCGAACTTCTCCTTCCACGCCTCTTACTGCTCTCCTCTATTCTCTTCCTCTTACTTCTAAAATTACCGCCTATTTTTCCCATTGGTGAACTTGAGTTCTTTATTACCTAATAGCTGTTCAACAATGGTATCCAGTCGATCATGGGAATGTCTGTTCAGGATTCATCTTTGTAGCTGATCCCGAACATATGTTAATTATATTCAATTCACAACTAACACAGGGCTTAAGTCCAACTGACTTTGACACTTAATGACAACGGTTGCCAGTGGTTGACCGTTTCTCGAAGATTCGAGGAGTATTTTCATAATGGGAAAAAGTTTAACATATGGATGTTTTGAATTTCTTTTACCTTGAAAATATGATTGATTTCCTTGAAAAGACGAAGTACATCTAGGGTCCTATATCTGGATACAAAAAAATGACCAGACACAATGACCATATTAATAAAACGGTTCCACATCTGGTGGTCCGTACACATTTAAATATGTGTGGAGAAACGGTGACGTTACATCCTGCAGGAATGCTAATTGTCATGTGAGGAAAAAGGGGAAACGTTATAAGACTGTTGTAATCCTAAATGGAACATAACTTAACTGATTTATTTATCAATTAGAATCAATAATTTTCAAGCAAAATGTCCATTCTCCAAGCTTTCAAATGATATATGGCATCGTATTTAACTTGCAACTAACACAAGCGCAACTGATCTTGAACTCCTGATTCTCTAAAATTATAATTCGTGCTCTAGACGTTTATTTGTTGATCCAATTTTACATAGAAATATCATCTAGCACTAATAAAAATGAGAGCCTCTTCTACAGATTTCTGCGCTGTAGTTATAAGTACATAGAGTTGCTGAACGTTAACGCTGTAACGCTGAGCGCAGCTTAAATGCATCCTCTGCGACGTGAAATTCCGACTTCTGTTTTCGAATTCAACAACTTTTTTTAATGCTTGCGAATAATAAATAATAATTAGTTGTAGGATCGTTTTCATGTGTTATTTAAATTTTTGATGATAGGGTTATAGCAAAGATCAATAATCCGAGTTCTGCAATTTTTATAATTTTATTCATAATCTTTTTATTTCATGGAACTACTTGAAGCTATTTCTATTATTTTTCCCCACGATTTTTCTTTATTTTGCATTTGCAATGCATTATTTTGTTAGTTTATATATATTTGTTATACTCCGATTTTAATGATTAGTTACAATTCGATTATTCTTGAGTATTATGTATAGAGAATATTTTACCCCAAAGAAACAAAGGAACGAAGGTTAGCAAGAGAGTGAATAGCTCGACAGTGGGTAAGACAAAGAAAAGAGAAAAAAATAGTTATAAGATGCAAACATCACATTTTATTTATGCTGAATTCTAGCAAATGTCAATAAGGTCTGCTAATTCATAATATTCTCTCTTCAGTTGGAAGTTATTGCAAATGTTTCTTCTGCATTATTTTCATTTTGTGTTTGACGTTACATTTTTTTTTATTATTATTAGTGGATCTCTAATTGTTTCAAATCGATTTCAGCAAATTAGTTTTAATGTTTGTAAGCATTATCAGGAAAGATTCCACTGCTAGGAAACAAATCTTTTAAGGTTGCTGTATATTTATATCAAAATTGTATTGCCAATAATGTATTTCTTTTATTCCTTAATCACTTTGCCGATATGTATAAAATTTCTACAAAAACTTTCGTTTGCTAATTTGGGGTAATCATGTCGAAGATGTTAAAAAGATAAGAATCCATCAAAGGGGATGTATCTTCCAGTTTAATAAGAATGGTTCAGAGGATAAGGCTAATTAATTTTCTAAATCTTAAGTCAAGGCCAAGGTTTTAAAAAGTATTGACTTTGTTGTAGTTCTTTCACATATGCCATAGTTTTTGGTTTTAATGATATCATTACCGGAGTCCTGGCATAGGGGTAGCGCGTCTTCCACGTGATCTGGGCGTCCCGGGTTCGAGTCCCGGTTTGGGCATGGTTGTTCTTCTGCTGTTCTATCTGTGAGATGTGTGAATGTGCCCTCCTGTAAAAAGGGGTTGTGCAAGCGAATGAGTGATGCGTGAGTGGCAAAGTCGTACTCTTGGCCCTAGTTGGCGCTGCTATAAAAAATAAGAGACGTCCCCCTCAGGCTTAAATCGCTGTCTTCGTAACAGTGGGCTTGTCAGTGGCAAGTGCCATAAGAAACAAACAGCAATGATATCATTGAATATCGTTAAATTGAAACTTATTTTTCAACATTTTTAATAATATTTTTTAGGTCGAGTTTTGCTGCATCTCTGACATAAAAAAAAATGATTTCTAAATAGCAAATACAGGTTCGTTTGATGTTATTGTTTTTTTGTTTTTTTTAATAAACTTAATGTTAAATATATAACTTAAATAATGTTAATAATGTAAATAATTATATAAATAATGAAACTTAATGTTAAAATATTTCCTTGGTGTACATTCGTATTTCGATTTTTTAAGGAAAAACAGTTGGTATATTACGATAAAGCCAGAATAAATTATAAAATCAACAAAGCAAATAAATAACTGGGCATTCCTACGTTTCAACTGGGGAATTAAAGAGACTTTTGGACATCAATTGAAGACAGAGTTTGTTGAATATCAAGATCCTGTAGCTAAGTTAGAAAATACTCAGTTGAAAGTATTGTTTGCCGGCGGATTCTAAAACCCTATTCTAAAATAATTCTAAATATAATTATTTTAAATATACTACATGAAATAGCATATTTTGAACCTGAACATGAACAAGGCCTATAATCAATTAATACGTAATTTTGAATTAAAATAAAATGATGCGGTGAGAAACAATGCTCAAATACATGTGACAAAAATGAACTAAAAAGTATTTTATAGGGTGGAAGTCAAAGTGCCGAAGAATTTCGGAATTGTGCTCAGCCATCCGCATTTCACCCCTTACTGAGATAGAATCGTCGAAAAGTGGCTCTCAAGATACTGAAACAAACAGTACTCAGAAAATACTCAGCAAACTCAGTATTTTCTAAGTTGAAATAAATACTCTATATGAATACCAAGATAAGAAAAAGGAACTGAGAACAATTAAGGTTTATTATTATTATAAAGGCCTTAAATAGATTAAAGACTTTATTAAGTTAAAGTTTACATTTATTAAATCAAATAATTTATTATTTTCTAAATACAAGTAAATTAACAGAGATTTTTGAATAACTAATTTTTGTTAATCTAAAATCTGAAGGTCAATAACTAAATTGTAAAGACACTAGACACTGACTAAACATTCTAAGTAAACAATAATTTTAATCCGATTCATAATACATTTTGGGATTGGAATTTTAATCAAACTTTTAATGCGTTTTAATTTTTATGAATGTTTAGGGTTCGAATTCTCTTGGCTTTGAATTTCATTTTAATTATTTATTGCATTGCTTACAATAAATTATTCATTTAAGACAAAGTACGATTGATGCAAATCGCGGTTATGCAAGGGATAGTTTTGAAAACAAGCAAGAGTTGTGTCTACGAAACTTTATCTTAGACTCTCTAAAAATATTTCATTTTAAATATTCAGTTATTTCATTTCAACTACATTTTAATCATTTATTGCATTGTTTACAATAAATTTATTTTAAGACAAAGCATGGTTGCGTAAATCACGGTTTTGAAAGGATAGTTTTGAAAACCAGCGAGGGTGGTGTCCACGAAACTTTCACACATACACTCTAAAAAATATTTATTATTATCCGTATTTATTATTTTTTTTGTTTTGGTCCTGTGACTATTTAAGTCAAATATTAAGCAGTAGCTTCTGAGCGTAAATACCCCTGAGCACCCGAGGGCAGAAGTCTGACTTCTAGCTCAAATGAAGAAAGCACACACACACTCGCTTGCACAACCCCTTTTTACAGGGGGGTGGACTCATTCACGCACCTCACAGAAAGGACACAAGGAAGAGACCAACCATGCCTGAACCAGAACTCGAACCTGGGACGCCTAGATCACGGGGAAGACGCGCTACCCCTAGGCCAGGACGTCGGCGTATGCTTTTGGTGAAGAATATTTTTAAAAGAGACTAATAACGTATGATCTTCGGCAATTTTATTTTGGCTAACCACTGGATTGTGGTTAATACAAAAGCAAAAAATCAAATTTGTATTTGGGACGCCGACCGATCTAATTGGTTAAAACTGAAATTTGACGCAGAATTGCAATTATAACCACAAGCTTATTGACTAAGCCCCTGCACTAAGCCATTTATTTAAGCCCCTGTACTTTTGAGCTATACCGTTTACATACTTTTGAAATTGAAAATCCATAGGCGGCCAACACCTTGAAGAATTTGGATCCAAATTTGGTACATATTTATACTTTAGATGTTGTTCTTTCTAATCCCAGGTGTTATAACTGCTCTATACCACCTCCATGAAACCAAAATTCTCTAAAAAGTCCAAACACAATAGCGGATCCCTTAAAATCTCAAACATCGTAAAATTTAAACATTTAAGAATGTAATTGGAGGAGGCTCGATCTGCCTTGCACCAAATACATTCAGCAAAGATCCTACGTCCGTGTTGGAAAATGAGGGATTTGGTGTGTCTGCTCAAAAAGTGAGAGAGCCATTTTCTGTTTTCTATATATATTCAGGCGGTGACACCAACCAGGACTCTTACCAAAGTACCAAGGGTGAGCAGGTAGGACTCTCCAAAGTGCACCCGACTCCCTCTTTTTGATTGAGGAGATTTCAGAATAAGTTAGTGTTGCATCACCATGAAATATGTCAGCTGAGGCAGTCTTAGCCAAGTTATCCGCTATCTCATTACCATTTAAACCAACATACGAGGGGACCCATTGAGAGTGTTCAGCGGAGAACCTGGCAATAAGGTATAAGATATTCATGATAATCTTGATAATTCAAAGATCTTGATAAGATATTCATTCCCCTAGGTCAAATCAACTTTAAGTTAGCACTTTCACATATGGACATAATTCTAAAAATGAGTTTTTGGAACTCAAGAAAGACTGAAACGAAACAAGTTATTAAAATTCGAATTTTTTTATGAAGTATTTTTTAATACTAAAAATATATTTTAAAAATTCATTGTAATAGGTACACATAATTTTTTTCCAAAATTCTTTGTTCGTTGCATTAAATGTGGTTGTAAATAATAAATATATCGTTGAAATTTAAACAATTATGAAATCTCAGATATGCTGCCAATGCTGATATTTTCCTCTTTATTTTTTTCAGTTTATATGCGATTATTTGATATTTTACTGTACTTTTGATATTTTTATAAAACACATTCATTCGAGTTACGCATTTTGACATTTCTTAACTTTTTCTTTGCCTCGAGTAACTCCTGTGATTCGAGCCATCAAACTAAATGACTCGTAATTTGTTTTTTCTTTACTGTAGTAGTATTATCGAATACTATCATCTTACTAAAGTATCATCTAATTAGAAAGTGGAAATGATTCACAGGCGATTCAAAATGCAGCCAACATGTTACAAGCTACGACAATATTGTCTGCTTTCCATTTGGGCGGTTACGGTGGCCTGGGGTAAATTCTCGGCTTCGGAACTGGAGGGTTTCAGTTTGGAGACCCGATTCCATTTAAAAACCATCCTGTTAGAGGAACTAGAGCACAGTAAATACGTCAGAACCAAACATAGTCCCTCTAGCCAGAGAGGATATGCAAGATCAAATGTAGCCCTCATCATTTAACTGCGGTTCAAAATTATTGTAGTAGAGAAAGCCCTAATAACCCTAGTGTTGTTTTAAAACGCAGTGTTAACATATAACAGAATTTAACGCAACATTTCTGATCTTTCCATTTGGCCCATTCTCTCCACCGTGATCTCGATGTTTCGATTCCTCTTACAAGCTAGATGTTACAGTGTTTTAATGAAATCTATCAAAATATTTTGATAAGGGAAAGTAAGGTATATTTATTTATTGATTAAGAGAATCCAATTATTGTTTTATATTATACTTTATAGTGTCTGTCCCTGACGATTGTCACCGTCTGTGCGGAAAATTTAACGTTATTGGCAGGTGACTTCTACCGAAGGTGTAATGTTTTCCTGTTTCCCTGACATAATGGACATTCCCGCCAGATGTAATATCACCTGCTCTCCCACAGATCGTTAGGCCGCGGTGGCCTGGTGGTAAAGTCTCGGCTTCGGGATCGGAGGGTTCCAGGTTCGAAACCCGATTCCACCGAAGAACCGTCGTGTAAGGGGGTCTGTTGCACGTTAAATCCATCCTAACCAAACGTCCTCCCGCTGGTGTGGTGTGGAGAGGGGTGCCAACTCAGGTGTCGTCCTCGTCATCTGACCTCAGTTCAAAATTACGAGGTATGTCCCAAAATAGCCCTAGTGTTGCTTCAAACGGGACGTTAATATAATTAAACCAAACCAAACCCATAGATCGTTAAGTGACTCCGGACAGCCATATGGCGATATTTTTCGCCAGTGGAATCATATCATTGTGTCTGGTCATTTGTTGAATATAGTTAGTAATTGTATATAGTTACTTTTTCTGTGTACCGTATGTAAATTTAATTTTTTTAAATAAATATTTCCACGTATATCTCTTTAACCGACAGGGAATCTTAGAGATGCCAAGTTCAGGGATATTCCGTGGCGGCAGAAAGAAAGAAACCGTTGTCATGAAGTGTCGAAGTCAGGTGGAGTTTAGCCGGTGTTAGCTGTGAATTGAATATAATTAGCATATGTTCGGGAAGGGTCAGTTACAAAGATGAATCATTAACCCTTAACTGGGGACGTGCGGTCTGTGAGACCGCTAGCGATGAATTTTCTATCACCCGTATTCTATTTTTAGCTCAATTGAATGGATTGACACTGTAGCTTCCTTTTTTGTGACCTTCAATACACGTGCACTTTTTCAACCGATTTCAGCGGATGCTTTTTAAAATAATTCAGTTATTTCTTTGGGCGCGGTCTCTAAGACCGCATCTCCCTGTTAGTGTCCCAGTGATAAACAAGGCTTAGCAGATAGCGCTAAAACTTGGGGCCCGAAATATCATCCAGTTTACTGATCCTATTATGAAGCAGTGCTCCAGACACTTTTAAATGAATCAGAAAGTGATTTTAGTGATAAGGATAATTGTACAAAAGAGTTTTTCGATGAAAGTTTGCATTGAACTGATTTTGATATATATGTTCAAACATAATCAATTTTTCTAGTGATAATTTGTTTTGAAAAATTTATGAAATGTATTAATATACCAAGAGATGTATATACAGAATTTTTAGATTGATTTTTATACTAGTTCTTAACCTGTATATTTAAAATGCCCTAGAAAACTGTGCTATGAGTCACACAAGCCGATAAAAAAAGGGCCAATTTTACCCATTGTCATTTTTTTTTATTTTTCATATAATTGTTGAATTTTACATTATATTGTCTTCTATATACCTTCATATACTGCAAAAATAAATATGATTTAAAAAGTAAAAAGTAATATGTTTTTTCAAGAATATTATTTATTGTAACATGTAATTTGAAAAGAAAATGTATGCTCCAACGCATTTACTTTTTTCAATGACAATACATTTTGAAAAATTTCCAAAACATATCTATATATCAAAAAAAAAAATATCTGCAAAATATATTGGCAGTTTTTCATACTAATACATTCATTAGAAAATTTAATTTGAGTCTAAATGAAATGCCGTCTCTTAGACCGCACCTCCCCAGTTAAGTCCTAAAATTTCACCTCCCCAGTTAAGGGTTAATAGACATTTCCACGATTGACTGAAGACCATTGAAGAAGCATTTCTGAACAGCTATTGGATGATAAGGAGCTCAAGTGCACCAATGAGAAAATCAGAGGGAGAAATCTGGAGGAAATAAAATGCCGTATTTTTTTGACAGAGAAGAGCAGTGAATCGGAGAGACGAGTGTTCGAAGAAGGTGTTCCTTATTTTGTGATTCGGATTTCAGTGTTAAGGTCCATCCAATAAAGATCGGTGGATTTCTGGAGATATCCCTGGTGCTGCCGTTTGAGCTTACAGCTTGTTAGCGGTTTTTCTTTGGTGTTTATTGCGCTAAAAACAGTAACATGATTAACTTTCAATTGTTGTGTGAATTTATTAAATAATATTAACTTAGATGAGAACAAGTGGTTTTTGTCTGCTTATATAAGGCTGTAAATAAGCTGTTTTTGTCTGTATATATAAGGCTGTAAATAAGTTGTTTTTGTCTATATATATATAAGGTTGTAAATAAGTTGTTTTTGTCTGTATATATAAGGCTGTAAATAAGTTGTTTTTGTCTGTATATATAAGGCTGTAAATAAGTTGTTTTTGTCTGTATATATAAGGCTGTAAATAAGTTGTTTTTGTCTGTATATATAAGGCTGTAAATAAGTTGTTTTTGTCTGTATATATAAGGTTGTAAATAAGTTGTTTTTGTATGTATATATAAGGTTGTAAATAAGTTGTTTTTGTCTGTATATATAAGGCTGTAAATAAAGGAATTTTTTGTTACACTAATTTCTTATTTATAGACCAGGATCAAGACATTACAGAGGGTACTTCAGAAATAAAGCTTACGGTATGGTAGTTGGTTTTTGCCAATCTGGGGGATACAGAAATGGAGGGGGTCGGCTACTTATTATCTATGACGGGACCTACTTCCCTCAGAAAGAGTACCATGGTCGGTGATGGGCCTTAGGACTCAAACATTGCTGTCACGGCGGTCCAGTCATTCAACTTTAATCCAAAGGCCTTTATGTAGACGGGGTGGATTAAATGTGTGGTTTTTTACTACTGACTCTGGCGACCGGAACGGAATGTTCAGAGTGGGTCGTCGATAATTACGTGACACGTAACGTGTGACATTGAAAATACATAAAAATTCCAAAATGACTAAAGCGAATAAAGAAGGGCAATTTTTATTTAACATTAATCAAGCATGTCAAGATATTTCATAAACAAATATTAACTATAAAATAACAATAGCTTCTACTGTTAAAAAAAATATTAAAAATTCTGAAATTTTTGTGTTTAAGATAGAATAGAAATCTATCAATTGGCCTTTATTGGATTAATAATGATATGATGAAACTCTGGGTTTTCTAAGTTGATAATGTGCCAAACTTCTTCATTCCCATCATCTAACTCATTATCGTTACTGTCTTCAATTATCGATTCAGGAACTATTAGAAATGTTACATCGTGCGAAGTTTCATACCACCGGAGCTGCAAAGAAAAGATATTTCTGTATATTGCACTGGGGAGAACACATTCTGTTAAATAAAGAAATAAACAATTTTTACAAATATTTGAAAATCTTTATACGAACACGTTTTTAAAAATTGGCAGAGGATCTTGGTTGAGAATCTTTTCTAGCAGTTTATTTGAAAAAAAAAAAAACTAAAAAAACAGAGGGAGCGCTCCCCTTAATCTTTCTCGCGTGCTCTCTGTTGAACTTAAACTTCAACACAAACAGGGAGGGATATAGCGACAAAGATAATTATCCCATAAGAGCAAAAAAGTTACAGTTAATGGATATCAAAATGCTCGAAGGCTTGAATCAAGATGCTTAGATGAGAGCTTGAGGCAAAAGAAATGCTCAGCTGTGCGATGTTAAGATTTTTCCCTAGCGCGTCTCTGTAGACTGTATATTTTAAACATTTTAATAAGATGTGGGAAATGTCGTTGTCTTCGTTGCAATTGACGCGCAAGGGGTTGTCTGAGGCACGCGCTTTTTAATAATTTTGTAGTAATGCCAGAGAACACTTTACATGGCATTGAAGTACAATGGTTAAGAAATATTAATCTTTGGCTTGAATTTAACATTTTCATTGAATCTGTCATGCCATCCATTGCGAGTTATTAGGTAGTTAATAACTGGCATGCGTTAATAGTATCCAAAAATCGAATTTGCGTTTTAGGTACGTTTTTCTCAACCAGCTGAACCAAGATTTCACACAAAAAATGTACTAGTAGTAAAAAAAAAAAAAAATGCTATATTAAATTCGATACATTTAAGTCAAGGCATTTTTGAGTTATCACCTTAAAATGTTTTTGAATGTTGCATATTCAAATCAAGCAGAGGTCGGTCCCAGAGGAGCAACATTATTGGATAATCATTTTGTAACCCGAAGTACGTTGTATTTCCGGATGAACTGTCGTTGGATGTTTATTCTTTTTAAGTAAAAAGAACAGACACCGCCTGTGTGTATATACCGTAGCTGTATACTCTGCAAGATGCAGACCTTTTAGATTTTCATTAAAAGAATTTGATTTTAATCTAAATGCCTCGTCTTCCTTATACTCTGCTATTTTTGTTGAGAAAAACTCCAACACTGAAAGTGCAGACCGGAAGGCGTTCAGGCCATCAAAAAACCTGGTTCAAAATTTGGCAGGTATCTGCAATATAGATCTTAAATCTGTGCTCCGAATTTTATCTATCTAGCGTTCTTGGTTTTGTTTTTATCATGTTAGTTCATATTAGAATAGTTGGACAGACGGACTTCCTCTGAACAGATTTTACTCAAAATTTGATAGAAATCGTCAAATGTGTTGTAAAGTTGTTTGTTGTTTTTCAACCGTCTAGCTCAAAGTGCTTCTGATTTATATTTGCCACAGACATAACATAACGCCATCCTGTGCCCCCGGTGCCTATAACACTAAGTTATCTAACCAGTTGGATGAGCACAAGATGGAGGGGAAAAAAAAGAAAAAAAAAGAAAGAAGATAAAAAGAAAGAGACGACAGACCATCCAGGGTTCTCCAGAGAGAATCACATTGGTGTCAAATCCTACATGACTATATTCAATTTTTTGGTGATGTAATAACTGGATAGAGGGGAAAATAATACTTAAACAAATGGTGACTTTGAGTTGAACTTACAGGGAAATGAGATTACTAACTGAAAAATTGATAAATTACATTGAGAATATCTGTATGACATATATTAGCATATAAGTAATCACTAAAGAGTCAGAAATCTGTGGCGCCCGTCTGAATCCTGTGGTTTTGATTTCCTTCGCGAGAACTGCACTTTTGAAGTTATAATTTCGGCTGATTTTGACATGTGGCATTTTGGTCTCAGCTAATGTGTAGTCTTGAATAGGTCTTGGTATTTGTGAATATGGTTTACTATGGAGTGGATCTTGCCACGTGAAAGGGTATTCGATGCAACTCTCTTGTACCATTCTTCTTCGAGACTTGTTTCTGGCTTTCTCATGTGCCATGACAGAGTCAGTAGGCATTCGGTGGCATAGTGAATTGGGGATCCTATCTCCCCACAGCTACAGTAAGGAGAGTTGGCCAGATGGAATCTGTGTAGGTATGTCGGGAATGGACCGTATTTGCCACAGACAGACAGACTAACAGAAATTCTCCAATAATTCTTCAAAATATTGAATACCTTCCTTTATCCAAAGTTCTAAATAAGTGTTCACCAAACAGCAGAAATGTAGGTAGTAAATAAACAAAGTAAAGCGAATAAAGAATATCGTCTTTAAAAGCATCATGTTCTTTAACAGATAAATTTTCGCTAACTAATTAAACCGATACTTACGAAAAAGTAGGCTAACTTGACACCAGCTAAAAACGGAATTGCACCGGTGAAGTAGTAAATGTCAATTCTTTGCACATAATTATCAAGTATTTTCACTATTTCAAAATGCTTAGCAAGTAGATGCAGAATATAGAATGCAAAAGGTAGAATTTGGGGCATTAAGAATTCCTGGAATAGAAAATTCAAAATTATTTCTTATTCAACCTTCCTTGATTGGTATTTTTTTTTAAATGCTTATAAATGAATCCCTTAGTTTTCTTAGCTTATCGAGCTGATAACTTCTGATTGGGAAACGCGTTTTCCTATTGACCCAATAGTTTTTACAAAGAGGATTCTCAATATGTTGTTTACCTACCACTAACGGTAGCTTGTATTGCTTTTGGAAATTAAATATTTACACAAAAAATATTTATAATAATTATACCATTTTATACAATAATTATACAGAAATGGTTCTCATTTTAACATTTTACTTCAAGCTTTAATGTTGAGATATAATATCTCTTACTGGAAGTCATCCTTAAAGTGACGTACAAGAAGATGATCACTTTGGCCATGTGATAATTATGGCTCTAGAATTAACCCCTTAAGCCTCTTATCAGTAAAATAAATAGGCATAGTATTTCTCAAACTTATAGGCAAAAATTAAATCATTCAAAGAAACCATAATTAGATCCAAAAATTATACGGAATTCATAAGCAAGTCTTATGTTCTATGGATTCTTAAATTAATCTATAGGACATCACTTTCCGAAACGGAAAGATAGTCTAAGTCGATAAAAAAGAAAATGTATCGGTTAAGTGGTTAATATCGATAAAAATTGTGTGAAATGCAAAAAATACTTCATTGTCAAAATTGAAAGAGTTCTACTTGGAAAATAATCTTTGACAAATCAATAAATTAAAGATACAGAAAAACATTGCACCGTTATCAATAAATTTCTTTCCTATTTAATTGGAAATTTAATTGAAACTTCATTCCTACTTAATCGAAAATTTAATTGAAGCTTCATTCCTTATTAATCGAAAATTTAATTGAAGCTTCATTCCTTATTAATCGAAAATTTAATTGAAGCTCCATCCCTACTTAATCGAAAATTTAATTGAAACTTCATTTTCCTACTTAATCGAAAATTTAATTGAAACTTCATTTTCCTACTTAATCGAAAATTTAATTGAAACTTCATTCCTACTTAATTGAAAATTTAATTGAAACTTCATTCCTACTTAATTGAAAATTTAATTGAAACTTCCTTCCTACTTAATTGAAAATTTAATTGAAACTTAATTCTAAATTAATTGAAATTTTTTCTTAAGAAATCTGTTTTCTATTTTAGGATTCACTTCAAGAAAGAGAAAAACTTAATTATTTCTTAAGAATGAAATCTTTTAGATGAGTTACAAAAGAACTCAACTTGAACCTGATTTTTGCTCAGAATTAATGAAATATTTGGCATATCGGAACTGGTTACCATATAGATCTGTCGACTTTTTTTTTAATTCGTAACTATACTTAATCTATATAAGGTGTGAATTTAAATATTTGCACTCGGATGGTGCCTCTTACTCACCGTTCCAGATGGAGCATTACTTTGAACGTTTTTTTTTTTTTTTTTTTTTTTTTCCCAATTTTGATTGTTAAAAATGCCTACGGAATGTTAAAAAGATGTAGATTAATTTTTCAGAGAATTTCGACATAAAACAATTATGCGTATTTATTTTTCAGAACAATAAGCAAATTTTTGTATTAGGGGAATAATTACGCATCGAATTATTTCTCCGAGTGCAAAGGGTTAAAATATTTGGGAAAGCCATAAAGCCAATCACCAAGCCACACAATATAACGCCATCCTGTGCCCCGGTACCTATAACACTGAATTATCTAACCAGATGAATAACAACAAGATGGAAAAATAAGAGTGTATAGTTTAGTGTATTTATAAATACGCCCCATTTTAAAACAACACTAGGGCTATTTTGAGATGGACCTTGAACTTTTGACACCACGGTCAGATGACGAAGACGACACCTGAGCTCGCACCCCTTGTCCAAACCTCCACGTCACACCAGCGGGAGGACGTTTGGCCCCGACGGATTTAACGTGCACCAAACCGGCTTGCACGAGGATTCTTCGATGCAATCGGATCTTTCTGTAGGATATTACAGTTGCGGGGAAATAATTTAGGCTTATTTTGACGAATGGCAGAAGGGCTATTGAGTGGTTTTGAAGAGATCTTAGCATTTGTGAATATGATTTACTATGGTGTGGATCTTGTCGCGATTAAAGGTATTCGATGTAACTCTACTATACCATTCTTTCTTACGAGCCTGTGCACTATGGTGAGAACATAAACCCAGATGCCCAAGAAATTGGATGTCTCTGAACGCCAAAAAGCTCTTAAAAATTCTAGTCATTATATCTTCTATTTAGTCATATCACTAACTCTCTGACCCGCCTGAAGACACACGGATAAAATAACTTAACACTTAACACCTCTCCATGCCCCTGCGACTATAATCTTAACGATTATTTAAACAGTTGAGTGGACATGGAGAGTGAGAGTTGCCGATGGCTAAGCTAATGATGTGGAGGTAATGGTGATTGGGCTGATGATGTGAAGCTGATGTTGGCAGAGTTGTAGTTGGCTGGGTTAAAGATTTTTAGGTTGCATTGGAGTAGGCGAGCTGAATTCGGTTAGACTGGTGAGGAGCTGATTTGGCTGGGTTAGAGCAGGAATGGTTGGTTTTAGGTTGGGTTGGAGCAGGGATGTCATGGGCTATGCAGGACTGAATGGAGTTGTCTGAGCTTGAGGATGCGCTGCGTTGGTGGTTGGAGTTTCCGGGCCTGGGTGGAAGTCTTGTCGTGCAGGTGGTGAAATGGGTTTTCCGATGTTATAGGAGTGGTGGTCAGTATCTGAGCAGCTGTGACTCTTCATGCAGGAATTGAACCATTTTTCTGATCTTGGCCCTGCTGAGAGAGTTATCTGCTACCCTGGAGAACCAGACCTGTTGAGGGTTAGCTGATGGTTTCGTTAGGTGATAAGATGTAGTTAAAATGCATTCTGTTGCGTAGTGGAGTGGTGACCCCACTTCGCCGCAGGTGCAGTAAGGTTCGTCTGCTAAATTGAACCTTTTTAAGTAGGTGGGGAAGCGGGAACTGCGGTTGAATCCTAAGGGTCATTACTGGCCAAGTTACAACCCTACCCTAAGGAAGCACGTCCCTTCATCAATGGAAGGAGTCAGACCCTCACCTTTCCGTGTACCCTTGAGGGTGGCGAGAACCAACCACCAGGCCAAAAAAATCTCATCCTCATATCGAGGTGCCCCCGGGGAATTAAATCTTCTATTAAGAACATTTCTGTGATTTTTTTTTGTATGTAGATCTCTCCTATTGTAAAAAGATCAATATGCGTTGTCCTTTGTTGTTTGCAAGTGTTCAATATCATCAAATGTCGTTTGTTTCTTCGCGATAGGTGGAGTTACTTTTCAACGGCCCCATCAAGTTTACAGCATGGTAAAAACTTGCATTGCAAACAGCATTTTGGTCGAGGTATTGCTTGCATACAGTTCATTCTTGAGACTTGTTTCTGGATTTCTCATGTGCCATGACAAAGTTAGCAAGCAATTGGTAGCATAATGAATTGAGGATCATATCTTCCAAACAGATATAGCAAGGAGAGTTGGCCAGATGGAATTCTGTGTAGGTATGTCAGGAATGGGCCGTGTCCAGTGAAGAACAGGACATTCTTTCTGCTCAATTTGGCTACTTGGGGCTCCAAACCACATCTACACTGGATATTTTATGAATTTCTATTTCATATGAAAGTTCTCATCCTTACATAGGCTCTCAATAATCTCCAGCCCCCGATTTCCATCTTTTTTTCTTCTCTAGAGACATCTAAAAAAATTCTCATAAAGCCTCAGCTTCAATAACTGGACTGATTTCGCCAATTTATCTGTAAAAATAATTACCTTATCAGGAGGCTTTACTTTTATTATGTAAGGATAATTTTAAATATTTTTTTTCATTTGTTGTGCTATAATATGGCTCGATCAAATCGGCTGATATGATTAAATTAATTTTATTCATATGATGGTTGAGCAAGTGACCAATGTAGAAAGTGACCAATTATACATTATTATCTATTAACAATAATATTTAAATAATATATTTATGTTTTATTATAATACAATGAATTCTAAAATAAAAATTATTTTAGAATTATATATATATTAAATTATTCTCATTAATTTGATTCAAAAGTTGGAAAAAAAAACAAGAACCCTTGTTGTATTATTAAAAATACTTACGAGTTTCTTACTTATAAATTGAATGATATAAATAATAATAATTGATAATAATAATAATGATATAAATAATTATAATAATAATGATATAAATAATTATAATAATAATGATATAAATAATAATAATTGATAATAATAATAATGATATAAATAATTATAATAATAATGATATAAATAATTATAATAATAATGATATAAATAATAATAATTGATAATAATAATAATTGATAATAATAATAATGATATAAATAATAATAATTGATAATAATAATAATGATATAAATAATTATAATAATAATGATATAAATAATTATAATAATAATGATATAAATAATTGATAATAAATGTTTAGTTTATTAACGTCCGCTTTAAAGCAACCCTAGGGCTATTTTCGTACGGAGCTCGTAATTTTGAATCATGCTGAGATGGCGTGGATGGAGCTTGATCTGGAACCCCTCTCCAAACTTCCGCACTATACCAGCTGGATTACATTTCTCCCCGACGGATTTACAGTGCACCAGACCCTCTTTCAACAATGGTTCTTTGGTGGAATCGAGTCTCGGAGCCTTCCGGCTTCGAAGCCGAGACCGTATCACCAGGTCACAGCGGCCCTGATATAATAAACGAATGAATGAAATTTAGCTTGCAAGAAAGGCACGTAATAGGGCATGAATGCTGTAGCATTTGTTTTCACTAAGATGAAAAATGTTTTAATATATAATATTTTTAAAATTAAATTTTATATAAAAAATTAATTTTACATAAAAAATAATTAAGGTAATCGAATTATCTATGATACGCGAAAAATATATAACAACAATTCCATTGGTTAAATTGTTGAATTGACTGAGTAATGGTCAGAGTTGAAATACCAGTTTTTTTATACTGAATTCTAAAAATATTAATCTGAGAAAAGGTGTTCAAAATAAAAAAAAAATAATAATAATAAAAAAAACAATTTGGACATTAAAAAAATCCGTAAAATTAACTTTTGAAAACCATGATAATTTAATCTCTAGAGTTATGAATTTAATTAACATCTTAAAAACAACACCTCCTATTTGAGACATTTATTGTTAGTTTAATTCCTATAATAATATATGGGCATTTGAATTATTGAAGCGTTTATGTGTTTTTTGGAATTTAAATGATTTAATATTTTCACTTAATTGCAGATTTAAAACTAAAAATTCAATATTTCGATGCTCATTTCCGTCATTGCCTACGAAGAGGTTAATTCGATATCGGATAAAGTTTTAAAAAGTGCAACTTTGGAAAAGTATTTTTCATTTAAAAAAATCTAAGCAAAAATTTTGTAATTAAATTTATATCTGTTGCATAGAAAGGAAAAATTGGTAAAATTTCAAATCCATATTTTCCTTTTTTTGGAAAAACTCGACTTTTTTGAAAAAAAAAAAAAAAATCTAGTTTGTCAAAATATGGCTCTAAATATTTTCTTTTTACAAACAGGATTCTGTAATCGGAAAATAATTTTAAAATTGTATTGCAATTTGATATCAGATAGTGTTATAACGGTCTTGTGTTAGAACATGGTGAAAATTGAATTTGTATTTCTCATTTTATTTCAGCTATTATAAGCGATAACATTTAGGTTTAAAAAAGAATCAGCTTGCAATTTTTTTCTTAATTATTATATTTGAAACGTATTTCAAGATGAACCTTTGATTCGCAAAAACTAATTATTGTTCCTCTTGAATCAGCCATTACAAAGTAATATTATTATTTCTTATCTAAATTTGACAAAAGTATTTAGAAACATTTTTCGATGACTTTGTTTAAAAAAAAGTCACATTTTTCAAAAAGAAATTCAGTTATCGATTTGAAATTTTTGAAGGTTATTGCTTTTTATGTAATAAACATAAAATTTAATTTCAAAAATTTTGAAAAATATTTTTTTAAAAAATAGGCATGTTTTTCAAAGTTTACCCATAATCTAATTAACCTTTCGCACTCAATGATGAATATAGAGTGGCTCAAAAAAATTGAGAGTACACCTTACGTTTACTTGTTAAATGTGACTTTCAACATAAATAACACATTAACGGGAAGTGCTAACTTGTTTTTATTTTTACACATAACAAATGGTTTAATTTAGAGTAAAAAAAAAAAAAAAAAAAATCAACGAAAAATTTCTAAATTGAAAATTTTCAGAAGCTTTTAAATAAACATACGCAGAATTTTGCCTCAAAAAATTGAGAATACACCAATGAAATTTTTGCAATATCACTCATAAAAACAAAGTGTCACTATTAAATTACATGTCTTTTGGCTCTTATAATGGTCTCTAAACGTCATGGTACCGATTAGACCCATTTTTGGTGGTATTTGAAGATATTTTACTCCATTCCTCTTGCACCACTTGTTTTAAATGGGTTGAGTTTCTAATTTTGTATTTTTAAACCACTTTTTCGAGTATGGCCCACGAATATTCAAAGGCATTGATGTCAGGGTGCCATGGTGGTGTGTGTAACTGTTGTTTACAATGAAAAAGACATCATATTTTGACGTTACGTGCATTCTGTTTGGGGTCGTTGTCCTGCTGGAAAATGGAATTTCCATCTAAACCCAAATTTTTAACACTTCCCTTTAGATTGCTGCTACCATATGGTTCATCCAACTTGCTGCAGAAGCCTTTCAAATCATAGGCAGAAGTGTAAGTGCTGAAACTGTGCTAAATGCCATTAAACAAGCTGGATATAAATGTAGCATTGTTAGAGAGAAACAGTTCATTAGCTTGCAAATTCAGAAAAAGCATTTGAAGTTTGCAAAAACTCATCAAATGAAGACCAATAACCTTTTAAAGAAATCTATATTTAGTAATGAAAGAAACCTCAACATTTTTGGCAGTGACAACCATCTTACTGTATGGAGAAAGCCTGACACTGCTTTGGATCCAAAAAATTTACGTCCTACAGTTAAACATGATGGTGACTCCATGATGATTTGAGGTTACATGGCTTCATCCGGGGTAGGAAATTTAATTTTTATAGATGACATTATAAATGATACGGTTTACTTGGATATACTTCGCAGCAATCTAAAGGAAAGTGCTAAATATTTGGGTTTAGATGGAAATTTCATTTTCCAGTAAGACAACGACCCCAAACAGAATACACGCAACTTCAAAAAAAAGTGTCTTTTTCATTGTAAATAGCAGTTACACACACCACCACAGTACCCCGACATCAATACCATTGAATATTCGTGGGCCATACCCGAAAAAGGGGCTCAAAAACACAAAATTAGAAACAAAACCCATTTAAAACAAGTTGTGCAAGAAGAATGGAGTAAAATATCTTCAAATACCACCAAAAATTTGTCAAATTGGTACCATGACGTTTAAAGGACCTTATAAGAGCCAAAAGACATGTAATTTACTAGTGACACTTTGTTTTTATGCGTGATATTGCAAACATTTCATTGGTGTATTCTCAATTTTTTGAGGCAAAATTCTGCGTATGTTTATTTAAAATGCTTCTGAAAATTTTCAATTTAGAAATTTTTTGTTGATTTTTCTTTATTTTTACTCTAAATGAAACCATTTGTTATGTGTAAAAATAAAATCATGTTTGCATTTCCGGATAATGTGTTATTTAATTTGAAAGTCGGATTTATGAAGTAAAAGTAAGGTGTACTCTCAATTTTTTGAGCCACTGTATATTTTTCCCCATATTTCACTATTTTTCATGGCAATTCAAATCGTCTGCTTATTTTTGCAAAAACAAGCAAACGATCCACAAACTCGTTTATTTTGTATCATAAATGCTACGATTCGAACCACGACTGAGTTATTTTATATGTTAAAATAGAATATAGATGAAAACAAAACATGTGCTTTACATTTATGATAATGGTAAATTAATTTATTTTGCTTAGTGAGATACTTGGTGGTAATACAATATCTCCCCATATTATGCATGTTACAATATGGTGATCTTTATATATGAAATGCATTAAGTAAAATTTGTCCAAAACACTCAATACAGATGATTGTTTGTCCTAAAGTCACCAAATTTAGAAAATAATTATTTATTCTGAAACAGCTAATGAAAAAATTTCAATATTTTTATATTTGTTAAAAATTATTCGAAATTTTAAGGTTTATTTCTCTTTTAAAATTTTCAATCACATTATTGCGGAAAAGCATTTTTACAACACCTAGAGATTCAAAGTATAAGCTTTTCCATTAATACTTATTTTATTTCAAAACAATATTTTCACCAATTTCAAGAACATTTGTATGTTTTATCATATTTTTCAATTTTTTTTAGTTAATAGATTTATAATTTCGCATATTGGATAATATACATTATTTTGTACTTAATATTATCCAATATTTTGTACTTAATATTATCCAATATTAAGTACAAAATAATGCAAATAATACTCAATAGCTTTTTAAATAAAATAAATTTTGAAAATTAAATAAAACTACAGAAATTTGCATCTCTTCCAGGTGTTTTTTTAAATAAAAACGTAATCAAAATAGAAAATATCTGATTTCTTAAAAAAAAATCATTTAAGTTACAGGTTTAATATAAAAATGGTAATTTAAATTGTAAAATGTTAATTTAACGTTTATTTTAAAAGGTTGAATAATTTATAAAAGAAAAAATTAAAGTTTAGTTTTTTAAAAACGTATATATTCCAGAATGATATTATGTATTGAGCCCTTTGTTGATCAAATATACTATTTAAAAATGGTCTAATATTATATTATTATATTATAAATAAAATGCTAAAAATATTTATTTCATAAAATTCATAAAATTAAAGGCAATTTATTAATTGAAAATCTTATATAGGTTTTGAAATACAGTCACTGATTATGAATTTTCATTGAAAAACAACATTCCAAAATTTCACAAAATAATGATACGCACTAATTATTTGATAGCATTTTCATATTTTAGAAAACGTAAAATATTTCTTAAACTATGCATAATAAATATTTATTTTTTTTATTCATAAGGAAAAGCATTTAATTTCCTGGGAACATAGTTATGAGTTATTAGAGCTTACTAGAATCAAGCCATATTAAAAAAGTTACGATTAACTAAATTTTAAAGAATATATACTTATATGAAATAGTTTGTACTGTTTGTATTTGTATAAAATAGTCTTTATGTATACTCAGAATAATTAAAGATAGTTGATATAGTATAACTTAAGAATTATATCTTAAGCTCTCTTCATACTTAAAGATGGTATATGCTTCAAAGTGAACTTTAATTCCTATGTGAATTGAACACACTATATATTATACCAAGTGAATAGTTTTGATATTAATAAAATAAAATCCTAAAATTCTTACTATTTTTAAAGGAAATCAAAACGTTAATAAAATTGCAAAACATTTCTTACCCATATTCGGTCGTCATTTCCTGTGTAGTCCATTTTAAAACCCTAAAACTGTCTTTATATTCAGAAAAATGTAAAATTTAAGAATGTATAAACCCGTTTAAATAACATAACAGATTTCATGCGCATAGCCTTTAGAGTCTATTTGCCCATTATTTATAGTGTCTAGTGCTGCTTTCAGAATGTTTTTATCAACAAAAATCCTACATCAACTTCAAATGCCCAGTCTTCCAAAAGAATTTTAACTCGCTATGTGAAAGACTGCTACTTCTTTTGTAAGTTATAAATATGACACCTGAATGTATTTAATGCTGAATCTGAAGGATCAGTCGAAATAATTAGCCGAACTCAAGTAGAATCTCTGTCTATGATGATTTCTTGTAGTTCTATTGTTAAACATTGGGTTGTTTATTTTCTGTGCTTATTTGGCTTAATATATTATTCATTTTTGAAACACTACAAGAACCATTTCGGGACATTACTCACTTTAAGTCGTGGTCAGATGACAAGGAATGTAATTTAAAAATCTATGAAGATCACTCAATACAAAATCTTCGTTTCATAATCTGAAATGATCGATAAAATGAAGATCATGAAATAATGTTGTATTTGGTGGTGGATTGATTTCAGAGGATTATTGATGGCACATTACATTGCAGAGTTTATTATCAATTGCAGGATAATCAAGAATCCTTTTGTATTCAAACGGGTTTCGTGCAAAGCAAATGTAATTGGAAAGTTAGTGAGGTAATTTGGAGAGAAGCGCGCTTAAAACATAATTATGATTCAAAATTACAATTCCATCCTAAAATTATGTGGTAGTAGTCGATATATAATAGCAAAATTTTAAAGTAAGTCCCCAATTTTATAAAAATATCTAAGAAATCCAGAGCTCTATAATAAACTTATAAGTAAAAAAAAAAATCAAAAGATTACATTTAAAAATGCAATAGGATCCATTTAATTTATGACAATTAAAGTATTTACATCTTGGAGCTTACATCTTCAGCTTCAGCTTCAAATGAGAACCAGTTTGAACTGAATTTTTTATTTTGTATTGCCAACTGATAATAAAAAGGACACTGAAGTCGAAACCTCTTCTTTTAGAATCTTAAACACGATGTCTTCCATCTCCATGATTTTATATAAATTCGAATCTAGAATTCTACGATGCGAAGACCTTGCCATTTGGCTACATTGATTAATGTAAATCAAATCCACGACGTACGATGGAAAGACAAGTTGAAAATTTCAAATCTCGGTATTACCAATAACACAATGGTGAAATCTGATGGTTTGACTTATATTTGTCCACTGAATGTCACATTCAAATTATGTAGCAGGGCCCGCTGCAATGTAATATGAACGTTGAAGCTTTGTAGGGAATGATGAAATCTGATGATTTGACTTATATTTGTCTAATGAATGTCGCACTCAAGCTATGTGAAAGTGATCGCTATAATGTAATCTGAATGTTGAAGCTTTTGTAGGGAATGATGAAATCTGATGATTTGACTTATATTTGTCTAATGAATGTCACATTCAAGTTATGTTAAAGTAACCACTATAATGTAATCTGAATGTTGAAGCTTTTGTAGGGAATGATGAAATCTGATGATTTGACTTATATTTGTCTAATGAATGTCACATTCAAGTTATGTTAAAATAACCACTATAATGTAATCTGAATGTTGAAGCTTTTGTAGGGAATGATGAAATCTGATGATTTGACTTATATTTGTCTAATGAATGTCACATTCAAGTTATGTTAAAGTAACCACTATAATATAATCTGAATGTTGAAGCTTTTGTAGGGAATGATGAAATCTGATGATTTGACTTATATTTGTCTAATGAATGTCACATTCAAGTTATGTTAAAGTAACCACTATAATGTAATCTGAATGTTGAAGTTTTTGTAGGGAATGATGAAATCTGATGATTTGACTTATATTTGTCTAATGAATGTCGCACTCAAACTATGTGAAAGTGATCGCTATAAAGTAATCTGAATGTTGAAGCTTTGTAGGGAATGAAATCTGATGATTTGACTTGTATTTGTCTAATGAATATCACGCTTAAACTATGTAGGTGGACCCTCTATACGGTAATCTGAATGTTGAACTTTTTGTAGGAAATCTATAATGACGTTGTCTTCTATCTCCATGATTTTATATAAATTCGAATCTAGAATTCTACGATGCGAAGACCTTGCCATTTGGCTTCATTAATTAATGTAAATCAAATCCAAGACATACGATGGGAAAACAAGTTGAAAATTTCAAATCTCGGAATTACCAATAACACAATGGTGAAATCTGATGGTTAACTTATATTTGTCCACTGAATGTCCCACTCAAGCTATGTAAAAGTGACCGTTATAATGTTATCTGAACGTTGAAGCTTTTGTAGGGAATGATGAAATCTGATGATTTGATTTATATTTGTATAACGAATGCCAAACTCAAGCTAAGTAAAAGTGACCGTTATAATGTTATCTGAACGTTGAAGCTTTTGTAGGGAATGATGAAGTCTGATGATTTGACTTATATTTGTCTAATGAATGTCACACTCAAGCTATGTAAAAGTGACCACTATAATATAATTTGAATGTTGAAGCTTTTGTAGGAAATGATGAAATCTGATGATTTGACTTATATTTGTCTAATGAATGTCGCACTCAAGCTATGTGAAAATGATCGCTATAAAGTAATCTGAATGTTGAAGCTTTTGTAGGGAATGAAATCTGATGATTTGACTTATATTTGTCTAATGAATGTCGCACTCAAGCTATGTGAAAATGATCGCTATAAAGTAATCTGAATGTTGAAGCGTTGTAGGGAATGAAATCTGATGATTTGACTTATATTTGTCTAATGAATATCATGCTTAAACTATGTAGGTGGACCCTCTATACGGTAATCTGAATGTTGAAATTTTTGTAGGAAATCTAATATGACGTTGTCTTCTATCTCCATGATTCTGTATAAATTCGAACCTAGAATTCTCTGATGCGAAGACCTTGCCATTTGGCTTCATTAATTACTGTAAATAAAATCCAAGACATACGATGGAAAAAAAAAGTTGAAAATTTCAAATCTCGGTATTACCAATAACACAATGGTGAAATCTGATGGTTTGACTTAGATTTGTCCACTGAATGTCACATTCAAATTATGTAGCAGGGCCCGCTGCAATGTAATATGAACGTTGAAGCTTTGTAGGGAATGATGAAATCTGATGATTTTACTTATATTTGTCTAATGAATGTCACACTAAAGCTATGTAAAAGTGACCTTTATAATGTTATCTGAACGTTGAAGCTTTTGTAGGGAATAATGAAGTCTGATGATTTTATTTATATTTGTCTAATGAATGTCACACTCAAGCTATGTAAAAGTGACCACTATAATATAATTTGAATGTTGAAGCTTTTGTAGGAAATGATGAAATCTGATGATTTGACTTATATTTGTCTAATGAATGTCGCACTCAAGCTATGTGAAAATGATCGCTATAAAGTAATCTGAATGTTGAAGCGTTGTAGGGAATGAAATCTGATGATTTGACTTATATTTGTCTAATGAATATCATGCTTAAACTATGTAGGTGGACCCTCTATACGGTAATCTGAATGTTGAAATTTTTGTAGGAAATCTAATATGACGTTGTCTTCTATCTCCATGATTCTGTATAAATTCGAACCTAGAATTCTCTGATGCGAAGACCTTGCCATTTGGCTTCATTAATTACTGTAAATAAAATCCAAGACATACGATGGAAAAAAAAAGTTGAAAATTTCAAATCTCGGTATTACCAATAACACAATGGTGAAATCTGATGGTTTGACTTAGATTTGTCCACTGAATGTCACATTCAAATTATGTAGCAGGGCCCGCTGCAATGTAATATGAACGTTGAAGCTTTGTAGGGAATGATGAAATCTGATGATTTTACTTATATTTGTCTAATGAATGTCACACTAAAGCTATGTAAAAGTGACCTTTATAATGTTATCTGAACGTTGAAGCTTTTGTAGGGAATAATGAAGTCTGATGATTTTATTTATATTTGTCTAATGAATGTCACACTCAAGCTATGTAAAAGTGACCACTATAATATAATTTGAATGTTGAAGCTTTTGTAGGAAATGATGAAATCTGATGATTTGACTTATATTTGTCTAATGAATGTCGCACTCAAGCTATGTGAAAATGATCGCTATAAAGTAATCTGAATGTTGAAGCGTTGTAGGGAATGAAATCTGATGATTTGACTTATATTTGTCTAATGAATATCATGCTTAAACTATGTAGGTGGACCCTCTATACGGTAATCTGAATGTTGAAATTTTTGTAGGAAATCTAATATGACGTTGTCTTCTATCTCCATGATTCTGTATAAATTCGAACCTAGAATTCTCTGATGCGAAGACCTTGCCATTTGGCTTCATTAATTACTGTAAATAAAATCCAAGACATACGATGGAAAAAAAAAGTTGAAAATTTCAAATCTCGGTATTACCAATAACACAATGGTGAAATCTGATGGTTTGACTTAGATTTGTCCACTGAATGTCACATTCAAATTATGTAGCAGGGCCCGCTGCAATGTAATATGAACGTTGAAGCTTTGTAGGGAATGATGAAATCTGATGATTTTACTTATATTTGTCTAATGAATGTCACACTAAAGCTATGTAAAAGTGACCTTTATAATGTTATCTGAACGTTGAAGCTTTTGTAGGGAATAATGAAGTCTGATGATTTTATTTATATTTGTCTAATGAATGTCACACTCAAGCTATGTAAAAGTGACCACTATAATGTAATCTGAATGTTGAAGCTTTTGTAGGGAATGATGAAATCTGATGATTTGACTTATATTTGTCTAATGAATGTCGCACTCAAGCTATGTGAAAATGATCGCTATAAAGTAATCTGAATGTTGAAGCTTTTGTAGGGAATGAAATCTGATGATTTGACTTATATTTGTCTAATGAATGTCGCACTCAAGCTATGTGAAAATGATCGCAATAAAGTAATCTGAATGTTGAAGCGTTGTAGGGAATGAAATCTGATGATTTGACTTATATTTGTCTAATGAATATCACGCTTAAACTATGTAGGTGGACCCTCTATACGGTAATCTGAATGTTGAAATTTTTGTAGGAAATCTAATATGACGTTGTCTTCTATCTCCATAATTCTGTATAAATTCGAACCTAGAATTCTCTGATGCGAAGACCTTGCCATTTGGCTTCATTAATTAATGTAAATCAAATCCAAGACATACCATGGGAAAACAAGTTGAAGATTTCAAATCTCGGAATTACCAATAACACAATGGTGAAATCTGATGGCTAGACTTATATTTTTCCACTGAATGTCACATTCAAATTATGTAGCAGGGTCCGCTGTAATGTAATATGAACGTTGAAGCTTTTGAAGGAAATGATGAAATCTGATGGTTTGACTTATATTTGTCTAATGAATGTCGCACTCAAGCTATGTGAAAGTCATCGCTATAATGTAATCTGAATGTTGAAGCTTTTGTAGGGAATGATGAAATCTGATGATTCGACTTATGTTTGTATAATGAATGTCACATTCAAATTATGTAGCATTGCCAGCTGTAATGTAATATGAACGTTGAATCTTTGTAGGGAATGTTGAAATCTGATGATTTGTCTTATATTTGTTTAATGAATGTCACACTTAAACTATGTAGGTGGACCTTCAATAATGTAATCTGAACGTTGAAATTTTTGTAGGGAATTTAATTTGACAGTGAAGATAACGCAATTGATTAACAGTGTCTTTACTGCCGTAGGACCATTGTGGTCCAGGACAAAGAGCCCCTTTTTCAAGAGTAGAGGTACGCAGATTCGACGAAGTTATTTAACTTTTTGATCAAAATACCAGTGCCGGCGTCTTTGCATAGGGGTAGCGCATCATCCCCGTGATCTGGGCGTCCCGGATTCGAATCCTGGTTCGGGCATGGTTGTTCTTCATCTGTGTTCTATCTGTGAGGTGTGTGAATGTGCCTCCCTGTAAAAAGGGGTTGTGCAAGCGAATGTGTGAGTTTCATCTTCATATGAGCTAGAAGTCAGACTTCTACCCTCGGGTGCTCAGAGCTCTTTACCCTTAGAAGCTACTGCACCTTCTTTCCGTGGTAACGCGAACACGGCATCATCATCAAAATATCAGAAATTACAACAATTTTTAAAGACATATATTAAGTGACAATATATATTCCCAAATATTTTTTTTAAATATAAAACCTGAAAGAGGTTGGCATTGTAAAAATTTTAATATTGAACTGGTTTATTATGTATGAACCATAATCAGTGCCATAGTACGCAGTTTAATTTTTTCTGGCATTATAACTCGGAAAATGAATTATGAAATTGTTTATAAATATTTGGATGTTTTCATTACAAATGCATGTAAAATTCAAGCACCTTATAGTCACTGAATTTTACATTCACATTTTAATTTCAAATCAAGATCCCATCGAATATAACGAATGCCCCACATATTATCAGATACCAATTCCTTATTTACAAAGAAATTCAAGGAAAAATAAATAATGTAGTTTAAACTCTGAATATAAAAAAATGATATTGAATACTTAATTTCATTCTGAAGAATAGTTTGCACATTTAAAACTGAAAATTTCAATTGAAAAACTTTTGATCAAAAATATTTTTAATTGTTAAGCAGCAAATACACTTGTTATATCTTCCGGAGATTATTATCATTATTTCATTCAAAATATAATGCACATTGTTGATTATGAATCTGAGATCTTACAATAAATTATTTTATTTATCAGCACTAAAATGGAATCAAGGAAAATTTTCTTTTACTTTATTTCAAAGTAATATTCAAGGAATTCAATAAACCCTGTTATCTATAAAGCTCAAATAAGTTGAGTAACCTTTCTGAGCAGGATATTGTAGTTACCATATACCATACATTCACTTTTAGATATAATCATCCAAGTGATCCAAAGGATACATCTATGCACTCTGCTTCTTATAGCAAAGAGTAAACCTCTGGCTAGGATCTATCCGATGTTTTGTGGAGATTTGATAGAAGAAATTTGATACGCAGTAAATGTCCCTAAAACTACCTCAAGCAAAAAGGCTCAAATTTTTATAAAACTTTACTGTGGTATGCTCTGTAGGGGAGCCACAAAACTCTGTTACCTAATAGACGCAAAAAAAAAAAAAAAAAAAAAAAATGAGCAGCCTACTTGTGTATGTGGATGTTTTTACTAATACTGTTACAGCAAGGCTCCACAAAATGTAGTTCAGAAATAGGAGTTTTTATCATGCGAATTGTGAGAACATAATGCTGGTTTAGTTTGGGATTTTTGAAGCCATAAAATGCACTGCCAGAAAATTGACGATTTACCTCTTTGAGGCATCAAGATTTAGCGTTATTAAAAAATGATAAAAAGTCACATTTAGCGACTTATAGCTAACAAAAAGTTGCGACTTGGTGCGAATGTCAGCCCTGTACCCGATTTTTCTGTATGGGCAATAAAGGGTAGGGTCGTAAGAAGTTATCGTCCGAAGAAGCGCATAGAAAAAAAAAATGTCAATGAACGCGAAACAGCAAGAAAGTATCAAAACTATATATATATATATCCTGCGTTTCTAAAATAGTCACGTGATCATTCCAAACTAGTTTAAACCGGCTTTACACACACACAACCTCGAGAAAACCTTTGGAGCTAAAATTTTTAGAATTGGATTGATTTTGAGATGGCTAAAAAACCATTGGTTATTTTAAACGTTGTTAATTGCGAAATATGAGCCATTTGAGAACATGTTTTTCTATTAGATTGATACCGTGTATTTAAAAAAAATAACTTGAAATTTTCGATAACAGATTTCAATTTAAAAAAAAATTATCTTCAATTTTTTTTTTCTTTATTATTCTCGCCAAGAGAATTATGGTATGCAGATCAATTGGTTGGATCATCTGCTTCAATGAAAGACTTTATTTTAAGTGCATCTGTTAAAGATAATATAACTCTGTTTATCTTGTTGATATTGCTAAGAGGAGAGAAAAAGAAACTGAATTCGGCGCACAAATTCAAAACTGATTTATCCTATTATTTTAGTGAGTTTATGAATTTTCTAGTCTTTATGTTACGAATTTGCCTGTAATGATAATTTAAATCAAATGCAAACCTAAAACTGTAATTTGAAATAATTTTTTAGAAATTTATTCAAATAGATAAACCGTGAAAGATATTGATACTTTTTTGTTTTCAAAAATTCATTGTAAAGTTGAGTTTTGGCAAAATACAAAAGAAATCATTAGAAGTTTAAAAAAATGAGGATTTTAATAAATCAAATTAATTTAAGCATTTCAGTTCAATGCCATCCTGAAGTAATGGTTCGAAAGTAAAAATCATACATTAACCCTTTTGGGACGGGAAGCCTCTATCCTAGACGCACGCACGGGACGGAGAGTATGCGAAAGGAATCATCCCTTAGGACGGGGTTTTTGCGTCCCTAAGCCTAACTTTGACAAATCGCTGTTTTTTTTTGTTTGTTTTTTGTTTTCCATAATAAACTGAAACAAGGCTTTACGTAATAAAAAGAGAAGTGCGCATAATGTATCCGAAAGTTAAGCGAAATACAACAGAACTGACGTTAAAGCACAAAAATAGTTATGGTTACACAGTAATAACAAAAAAGAGAAGACAAGAATTCGATGGGAGATTAGAATCGCGAATGTTTTTATTAAGTGGAAAGTCACACGATCCAGCTCTGTTTATTTACATTACTCTTACCCCCCCCCTCCCCCTCCCGCAACAGCTGATGAGTAAAATACCAAAGGCTGAATATAAACAAACTGAAGATCGGGATACTAAAACTGTATTTATTTCAAAAGTAATGGACACAGGGAGACATAAGTGGCTTTTAAAAATTGTTCCAGTTTAAAATGCACATATGCATCACCCATGAGTTCGATTTCCGAAAAAGCACAGATGGTACGCCCGGCTGTGAGAGACGTTTGTTGGTGATGCATATGTGACAAATCCGTCGCAAAAAAGTCTTAATATTTCAAAAAAAATTTATTGCTTATTTGGAAACTCGAAGATTCACATTTCTTTTTTCCCCAGTTATTCAGTGTAATGTATGCTGAATCTCATTAACATATCTCTATTTGGAGGCGTAAAAATTTTTATGAAACAAGTCTGTAGAGCGTATACAAAAATATAAGCAACATTTTCAAGTAAAAAGAATCTTTTATTTTTGTCTTAGTAGTAATTTAAATTTATATAGGACATTCTTTCAAAGCAATCGCATTTGCCTTTTATATACAAATGCAAATGTATTTTCTATACAAATGCAAATGTATTTTCTATACAAATGCAAATGTATTTTCTATACAAATGCAATAGTATTTTTTATACAAATGCAATAGTATTTTTTATCAAATGCAATAGTATTTTTTATCAAATGCAATTGTATTTTTTATACAAATGCAATAGTATTTTTTATCAAATGCAATTGTATTTTTTATACAAATGCAATAGTATTTTTTATCAAATGCAATTGTATTTTTTATCAAATGCAATTGTATTTTTTATACAAATGCAATAACTTAGTAAAGACTAAAACTTTAAAAATATTTTTAAATATTGCTTCTTATTTGGGAAATAATCGTAGTAGTTGAGTTCATTAGTGTTTGTTTCTGCCAACACTTTGTCTTAAAACTAACTAAAATTAAAAACATTTACAGATTCTTTTAGCAAGTTTTTTTATGTTGTCCATGTTCATTTTCTTTGGAGGAACTGGAGATGAATTGAATGACCAATTTACTGCAAAAGTTTGAATTTATGTAATAATAATCCTCGCCTGATGTTGTTGTGGTGATCTATAGATGTTGTCTTCCCAGCATATCTGAAACATTATGTACTATTACATAAGCATAGCATTTGATATTATTCAATTGAAAAATTATGTATTATTACGAAACTTTATTCATTATTCAATTGAAAAATTATGTATTATTACGAAATTTTTCAATTGAATAATATGCATTATTCAATCGAAAAATTATATATTATTACGAAATATTATGCATTATTCAATCGAAAAATTATGTATTATTACGAAATATTATGCATTATTCAATCGAAAAATTATGTATTATTACGAAATATTATGCATTATTCAATCGAAAAATTATTATTACGAAACTTTACGTATTATTCCATTGAAAACTCATGTATTATTACGAAACTTTCTGTATTATTCAATTGAAAAATTATGCATTATTATTACGAAACGTTATGTATTATTCAACTGAAAAAGAAATTAATCTTTTCCTTAGAGAGAACAGATTAATATTCCAACAAAAGTTTTCCTTTAAATACGGATTGGTTAATTGTTATTGCATTAGCCATTAAAAAAAGTTATTTTACTCACAAAATTAATTATAAAGTCTACAATCGTCTGCAGAATGCTACTTTTCTTATAAAATTGTGTGATCAAATATTTTACGAATATATTTTTTTGATAAAAATATTTATTATTGGTCATAATTATCGCACATCTACTTTTATACGTAATATTATTGAAGTAGATGTCGGTATTTATTAAGATGATTAATATTAGGATCAATATATTGAATACTTAAGTGAAAGTAATGAAACGTACTGGAATCTGACAAATTATTTTTGGCAAACAGTTAATATTATTCTTATATTTTTAAATTTATAGAATTTGTATTCTTTAACCACTTGTTTTATTTTCTTTTATATCTAATAAGATAACACTTTCTATTTTTGGAATACTTTCTTATTTTGAGTCAAATGGAAATCCATTGAATACTTGAATTATCTATGTATTCGGAGTAATTTTACAATTGAATTATTTAGCTATTATTATATTATTAAATATATTCAATTATATTATTGAATTTAAATAAACCATTCAATAGTATAATAGTAATTATACTATTCAATGACTTATTTTTTCTTACCACTACCAAAATTCAATAAATCGATGTACGTATGGCACTCGGACAAAACAGTTAAGCGGTTAAAAATTTTTACCTGGAAAATTAAAGTTTTTAAATTAACATTACTTCAACCCTCTTTTATCTTAACGGCTTGATTGGAAATCCACCACTGGTTGCCAAATAATACAGAACGCGCCTGCATCATAATATAAAGACACAGAAAAGGAGATTAGTTAATTAGTACCTACTAGGGATTGCAATACCGGTATACCGGGATACCGAATACCGGTATTTTGAGCCATTTGTACAATTTTGTAATACCGGTATTCACAAGTTTAAATACCGGTTTTTCGGTATTTACTAGAAATTTTTAAAATTGTCTCCACTATATGTTCAGGGATCGCCAACATAGCAAAATAGTATACGTTTTTTGTTTTTATGTTTCCCTAACGGGCGAAATTAATTAGCTAATTAATGGCTTAATTAATTGCTTAAATCTAAATTAGCGAAACATGGATTATCCTTGAAAGAAGATATTGTATCCATAATGACTGATGGAGCAACAATTATGAAAAAAGTTGGAAAGTTGATTGGTGCAAATTAGCAGTTCTGTTATGCACATGGAATTCAATTAGGAGTAATAGATGTATTATACCAAAAAGATAAAGAACAGAAGAATCCAAATGCTGTGGATATAGAAACTTCGGATTCCAACTTTGAAAAGAGTAAGAGTGAGAGCTCTATTGACAATGAAGATACTGACAATGTAATTGTTGAAGAAGATATTGCTAATGAGGATGAAATATTAACCTATCAAGAATTGCTTCCTATAATAAATGTAAAGTTCGAAAAATTGTTAAGATATTTAAACGTTCCCCATAAAAAGGATATATTACTAAAATTTAAACTAACTGAAAATAAAACAAAATATATGTTAATATGAGATTCTAAAACACGTTGGAACAGTTTACTCCTAATGATAGAACGATTTTTGAAACTGAGAAATCCAATCCTAAAAGCAATAATCGACTTAAACCTGTAAATTAATTTTTAGATAGTGAATTCGACTTAAGCAGAGCAGCAGAACTATATCAGCTCTACTTACAATAAAACTGACTATTCAGGCATTATTTCGGAGAGATTCTAATTTATTAACAGCTAATGCAACAATACATTTCATGTTGCATTCACTGGAAGAACAGCACACATCACTATCTGAAGAATTATATATTACATTGAGAAATCGCACAGAAGAAAGGCATACCGAAATAGAAAATGTCTTGTGTTTTCTTTCCTTTTCTAAAATTTCTAATACCGGTATTAAAACCGGTATCCCGGTATTAAGATTTAAAAAATACCGAATACCGGTATTGAAATTTTGGTCCGGTATTGCAATCCCTAGTACCTACGTTATTTTTTATACATGGCAAATAAAGAAAAGATTAAAAATTCCGTTCTTGCCTAGATAGCAATAATATAAAACTTACATATACACCTATTAAAAATGTGAGAAATGCCAGAGCGATTGTCAGCTTCCAGCACGCTGGAAAGAAGGTCAATGGGATGGTTTGTATCAAAATGGAAATACCGATACCACCAAATGTCATCACAAACAGGGTAACAAGAAGTACGTGAGCAATGAATAACCTTTCCTCTTTATGATCTTCATCAAACAGCTGGAATATGAAAAGAATTTGAGTAAGACACAAATATCAAATGTGAAAATGTTAATGATATCCGACATAAAATGCAAAATAAAAACATAAGAATATATTATCGTGTAAGCCTGACACCAACCCTAACTGATTCACGACTGTTAATCATATTTGCTATCTAATTAGAGTGAGTGTTCTTTTTGATGGTCCACATAATACTGCAAAAAAACTGCAAATCTTTTCCAACTATCTTGGTGAAATTTTAGCATATGTATAATGGAGCTTGGTGATTTCGCTAAACTTTTAGCTAGAAATTGTCAAGTAAAAGCGGGAATACAACCATCTTGGTGGAATCTCACCATCTTGTATATAATGGAGTTTGTCGATCTTGTCGTATTCTGATTCTAATGATGATTAGGTGTGTGCCATTGAATATCGCCAAGTAATCTCTGGTTCATTAAAAAACACACAAGTACAATAATAAGATTTACCCTTCTCTAGTACAGAGAAGAGATATTAGACAAGGTATCGTCTGATTAGATAGAAGGCGTGAAACAAAAAGGTCAATGAACATATTAAGATGCAAGAAACATTTAGCTAACGTAGTTGTCGATCAGATTTTTCTGAAAATAGGAGAATGAGGTTTAGGAGACTTTAAAGATCTTAAAAGGTCAAGGATGGGTAAAAGGGTTTCGAATCGAAAACAGGATTGTCCCATGTTTCTAGGTTCTTTATCACTTCTACTTAACAATGACCTCAAGTTTAATTTAGTTATATTAACGCCCCGTTTAAAGCAACACTAGGGCTATTTTGGGACGGACCTCGTCATTTTGAATCGCGGTCAGATGACGAGGACAATACTTGAACTGCCCCCCTCTCCACTCCACACCACACCACACCAAAGGGAGGACGTTCGGCCCTGATAGATTTATCGTGCAACAGATCCCCTTACGCGGCAGTTCTTCGGTGGAATGGTATCTCGAACTTGAAACCCTACGGCTCACAAGCCGAGACCTAACCACCAGGTCATCACGGCCCAACAATGACCTCAAATAGCCTATGATTATAAAATTATGACAATCAATCCTATACCATTTTTAAAAATGGTTTACGTTGAATAAGATAAATTCTTTAAAATCTAATATTTAAGTTTGGACAATTTTTCAAAAGTTTTATTAAAAGTGAAAAAAAAAAGCAAATATTGAGAATTTTTTTCAAATCTGGAACAAAAAAATTTTGAATTTACCCTTGTAATCTGGAACATTTTATCATATTTATATGATTCGTTTAAGAAATACACTTATTAACTCGCTGATTGCTCTGCGACTCACCTGTGATGCATACCTATTATCTAATTATACGACTCCCTCTTTACTATAGCTAAGAGATAGCAAAGGAAAGCTAAATCTTATTATACAGCTGATCCAAATCACATTATTATGGCCAAGGACGTGTTAAATTACTTTTAACTTTAGAAAATGAAGGATGATAAATAGTTTGCAAACAAAACTCATGCCTAAAAATTTTTTTTCATTGTTTATTGACTATTTAATTTGTTTTTCAGTGTTTAACTTTTATTTCAGAAATCAATAAATAAATAAATATTTTTTTTATTCAAGAAAAATTTAGTTTTTTTACTCATGAAATAAATTTTATATGTTAGGCATATTTTTATTTTCTGAAGAATTCTCCATCCCAAGAAACATTCAAAATATGCGAGTAATTAAAATTTCTTATTTCAATATAATTTACGACTTTATAAATAAAAGACGGAATAATTAGTTTCTGAGGAATTCTCCATGCCAAATAATATTCAAAATATACGAGTAATTCAAATTTCTTATTTCAGTATAATTTACGACTTTATAAATAAAAGACGGAATAATTAGTTGGAGAAATTCTCCATACCAAATAACAGTCAAAATACATGAGTAATTAAAATTTCTTATTTCAGTATATTTTACGACTTTATAAATAAAAGACGGAATAATTAGATTCTGAAGCATTCTCCATGCCAAATAACATTCAAAATTTTTGAGAAATTAAAATTTCTAATTTCAATATAATTTACGACTTCGTAAATAAAATGCAGAATAATCCAAAATATCTCATTTTCATTCAAAACTAAAAAAATCAATTCTTTCTCGACTAATCCGATGTATCTTATCTCTTTAATTAAGACAATGAACTCTTTAGTCATCAAATACGTATTAAATTATGCCTACCACATAAATACAGCTAGTATAATTTAAATCTCTTAAATGTTACCTTTTCAAGCACAACATTGCGGCACAATCTAAAGAAGATGAGCAAGGAATTTCCTTACACCAATCCCAAGAGTATTTTTTCGCGTGTTAAATGTAACGATTTGTTTACATTTGGATTTCTCTAAAGAACGAATTGTTCATTAAAATTATAAAGATGATTTTTAAAGATAGTGACGTTTATACTTTCTTTTAACACATAAAAATTTTATTTTAATTTTAATCGGAAGGAAATTTATGAAAATAATAAAAATACCCTGCATAGCATTAATGTGGGTATCATATTTATTATGATGATCAAATATATAAGTGAAAAGTGCTTCTGTTAATTAATATAATTTGTTTAGCAGTGTAATTACGATTTATCATATCTGTATCTTATTTAAAACAGTGAAAATGGTCTCCCCAACCTTTCTCGCAAACTCTTAAATAAACGTCTAATTCCTCTTCTCCACATAAAAGTGTGAACCATGGGTAGACAGACCATGAATGACTTTCATGGCGTTGGTGAACAATAATTATGAAATATGGTGTGAACTCAGCATTTTTTCTGAATATATCAGAATATATATTTCCAGATATATATTTATATATATTTTGAAATATATTTTCCATTTATTTTTATTATTATTTATTATATATTTTATTATCTATTATTTAGAATATACATTTCCAAATATATATTATCCATATATAGTTCCAAATATATATTTTGGACATCTTTTTATAGGTCGATTGAAATCCAAATTTGCTAGTAGCGGTTGTGTTTCGGAATTTCAAATCAGTGATGATATATAGTCAATACTTCAATGATATGTAACAGCATCTAAGGATCTGTCGCTCAGTTGACAGACATGATTTTTACTTTGGCCGCTAGAATATCCAAATCACAAACAGTGCGATTTATTTTTAAAGTAGTCAGTATATAATGGAACGATCATTACTGATGAGTAGTATTATAGTGTCATTTTCAGCATCAACATAAATATATTACAGAAGATTTGATTGGTGTATGCCATGCATAGAAAGAAGAACGCAGTGAATAGCTATAATGTCTGCATTAAAGATCTGAATGCAGACCCTCTTGAAATCTCTTCAAGCATTATCTTTGAAATAATAGTAGTAACTACAATAACTGTGGAATAAAAATTCGGAAAAAGTGCATTCATTTTCATTTAACCTACATTTAACAAAGAAAAGAAAAATGAGTAATTGAGTAAACTAAAAACTATCTGAAACTAAACTTAAATCGAAGAGGGAATTAAAAAGCATGTTACCTTACATGGACAACGATTTTTACGTCTTGGAGGATTTTCTGGTATCTGAATGCTGTTACGAATTATCTCTTGATATGATAAGCGATTAGACACTTCTTGATTCTGTCCATTTAGGTTTCTATTTTCTACTCGCCGAATATTGCTGATAGTCGGATCATATGTAGGATTAATGTAGATGTTGCTGATTCTTCGATCTTTGCCAGAATTAGAGGGAAATGGCAATGTGTTTTGATGCATCTTTTAAGTGACGTAAATCTTTACCTAAATTTCACGTCTTAATACTTATTAGCTGTTTATTCATTACAAAAATCTACACTAACCGTGATTAATTTATAAGTATCGCTCATAAACCATACTAAAGAATCTGTACTTGTCTCTGGGTATAACAAGTATGCATTCCACCACAATTATTTCTACCGTTGCCAAACGAAATTAATATTATTTCATATATAATATTGAATTGCTGTCAGTCTAGACAATTATGGTCTAAGTGTAAGTTCGTTCATACACTGGAGTGCAGATAATGCAGTGGAACAACATAGTTTCTGAAACTTATAATTATCTCTATGGTTTTTATTAACACCTTGACTGCCTTGGGGGTTGCTGATTATCTGCGGACCTTTATAAATCTCATTTTAAGAAATTCAACACGGCTGTCAATGAATGAAATGATAAATATCGTAAATAAGCACGTGAAGCAGTAAGGCGATTTCTATGCGACACATGCATGATAACTTACGATTATTCCAATCATTAGTAAGAACAATACGGAAAATCATCGCCGGAACTACGTTGCCTCAACAGCATTGCCTTATTACCTGAAAGTTCTGATTATGGCATAGGAATTATACTACCACCACAATGTCGCCGGTTCATTATTACCCAGCATTTTGATTATGCCATAAGAGTTACAATGTTTCACAGCATATCGCATGCTCATTATTACCCGACATTTATGACTATGCATAGGAGCTACGATGCTTCCAGAGCGTCGCCTGAGCATTATTATCTGACATTTTTGATTATGACATAGGAGTTACAATGCTCCATAGCATTTTTTGCACATTATTACCTGACATTGGCGATTATGGCATAGGGACTATGTTTCCTCCACAGCAAAGCCGGCTCGTTATTACCCGCCACTTTTGATTATGACATAGGAGTTACAATTCTTTACGGCATTGCTTTTGCATTATGACCTGACACTTGTGATTATGGCATAGAAACTATGCTGTCTCCACAGCATAACTGGCTCGTTATTACCCGACACTTTGATTATGGCATACGAGTTGCAATGCTTCATAGCATATCACATACGCATTATTATCCGATATTTGTGATTATATTATAGGAGCTACTACGCTCTTTCCAGAATGTCATCTGAAAGTTATTACCCGACATTTTTGATTATGACATAGAAACTGTACGACAGGATTTAGCCTATACAATTAATTGGTTTGTGATATTCTTTTTTTTAACATATGATGAAAACGTATTGTTCGGTGATCAGTTACTAATTGACTCTAGATACGGACCATTTCCGGTTAACAAATATTAAAAACATTTAAAAACTGAATTAAGAAATCATTTAGTAATACAACGAAAATTTATTAATTCGTATGTTTCTAATTTCATTTTATCTGTATTTCAAATTTTTCTCGGGACTTGAATTTCTCAATTTAAAAAAAAATATATATTCCCGTTAAAATAACGTCTGTCATATTTTTCTAGTTTTCATACTTCGAATTCAAAACTAGAATTAGTAAGTATTATCTCACCGAACTATTTATAAACTAAATAATTATTTTTCTATTATAGTTAAGACATAGAAAATAAATGGGTCATCAAATTAGATAGATGGTCGGAATATCAGGTGTTACTCGCGGCGTATTAAAGCTTTTAGCTTACTCAAGAACTTGTATAATGTATTAATTAATTAAAAGAAAGTGATAAAAACATATCACTTTTTAAAAGCTTTTATATCATTATTTATCAGTTGTATTTTTTCTTTTGAAGTTTTGTTACAAAATTCTTGTATTGAAAGTACTAACTATATAGTCATAAAATTATTTATTTACTAGATTTTTTTAAAAAAATGAACAAAAGAAATTAAATCATTAGCATGAATGGTTTATTTATGGTTCATTTATTAAAATTACTTTCTGTTCATTTATTATTTATTAATAAATAATATTAGATTAATCAAAATTTTCTTTTTTTTACTCCTTGAATTTCCTTTTAAGAACACATTAATGGATTGCAATCCGTAAAGTAATTCGATGCAGATTACTCATTGAATTCATATCCCATCTTAACTTCTCTAGAAATAGAAAATTTCATATAAATTTATAAATTGTATCTTTTTCAAAACCTAATTTACGGCTTCTTTTAACTTTGTAAGCATTTTCTTTATTATCAAAATCAAGAAATGTGGAAATGAAGGTTAACTTAAAATGGGATCTTAAAGGAAACAACTTTCAACAAAGGCTAAAATATCGTCTATAATTCAGATTTTTTGTGGTTGACTCAAAGTTAAAACTAAGGATTGTCGGAAAATGAAATTATTTTTGAACTATTTTTGTTAGTTACATCCTTACGTAGTTTGCATCCTCAGTAATAGTAAATTAAATGTTTTAAGATCTTTAACATAGTCGTATATTACACTACTGTAAGACGTATTTAAATTATACATACAGTGGGTAAAAAAAGTTTCCGTACGGAAAACTAAAATAAAAATAAACTAGCAAAATTTCTAATCTTTACTTTTAATCTTTATAAACTACGTATATATTGTAAATATGAGTTTTTAAAGGGAATTTAATAATAAATTTATCTTTTTTACAAAACTCAGCAAGTCCGTTTGCAATTTTTAAGATAAAGGACGAAGTATCATGCAAAAAAAGTTTCCGTACTCAATATGCAAATTTCTCCTGTCGTGATCTACAACTAATTCACAGTAAATTTTCGAAGTTTGATGGTTTGTCAGAGTGAAGAATACGACATAACAACAGTTGTTTAATTCCAGTATTTCGCTGATCGTCTTAAAATGGAAATTCAGAAATCCATTCGAGAGTTAGTGATTCGGTTGTGAAAAAATGGATTATTTAGGGAAAAAAATCAGTGAAATGTCTTACAAACCAAAGTCTACAGTGCAGTATATTATTGAAAGATACATTGATGTGTAAAAATTTGAGGATAGAGATTGATCCCGAAGAACGAAGTTAAATTAGCTTGCATAAAAGAAATATCATGTGTAAGGTGCAAGATAATTCCTCGGATTAGTGCATTTCAACTTGTAACTGATTTAATGGTTAATTACAAAGTTAAATTCGCATCTTAAATTGTGAGAAATATCATTTAAAAAATGGTTATAATAGATGTGGGGTCCGTAAGAAGCCTGTTATAAGTCTCTGCTACAGAAAAAGAGTCTCGAGTTTACAAAGAAGCATATTAGCAAGCCTCGATCTTTTTGAGAATCGGTCCATTTTAATGATTAATCAAAATTTAATATCTGTGGGTCAGATGGTCGAGTTATGATCTGGAGGGAATTAAAACAGCATATATTACTTAAGAACTTATGTGGAACTGTGAAGCTCGGTGATGGTTGGAACATGGTATGAGGGGATATAAGTGCTGCTGGTGTCGGAAATTTAAGTTTTATAGAGGAAAATATGGATAGGTGCATGCATCTTGACATTCTAAAACAAAACGTTTTAACCAATGCAGAAAAACTGTCCCTTGGAATGGACTTTACTTTTCAACAGGACAACGATCTTAGGCACACCTCCAAGATTTGTCAAGAGTAATGTCTCTATAATGTTAAAAAACAGATTCATAGCCCTCCCCAGTTTTCCGATTTAATCCTTATAGGACATTTATTGGAAGAAATCGGTCTTGAACAAGGTTGAACGCAAAAGGGTCATTCAAGACATTTGGAGTCGTATTTCTCCAAAAACAACAAAAAAATTGATGGGGGTTATGTCACAACATTTGAGAGAAGAGAAAAAGGCCAAAGGAAGGCCTACCGATCATTAAATGCAAGTTGGTCAGCATAAAAAAGGTTTTTCATGTACTATGTAAATACCGTACGGAAACTTTTTTGTTCCTTATTAGTGGCATTTTTTTATTCTTTCAATTTAAGTATTTAATTTTCTTCATATTCTTTCCTTTATAATATTCATAAATAATAAATGGAATTGTGTTAAACCAATTTTAAAATTTTCATTTTCGTAACAAAATATTTTGTGCCAAAAATTAAACTTTTATTAACAGTCGTACAAAAACTTTTTTTACCCACTGTACGTTTTATAAATATATTTTGGAAAAATCATATGTGATTTGTGCTATTTATTTTGAAGTTTTATAATATAACTAGGAGTTTTCGATAACCAAATATTCACGCACCATACTAATAGTATTTATTTGGTCATAGCTATTGTTTGTCAACGGATTCTAAAACTCACCGCGCTTTTGCGCATGCGTTAGGATGGGTTTAATTCGGAAAAAATAGAGTGAGACGAAAGGGGATAGGAGAAGATGCTTACATTTAAGTAAAGTAAATTTAGGAAATGCACACATCCTTCCGTCACCCCTTAGTGAGATAGAATCGTCGAAAAGTGGTCGTCTCAGGATACTGAAATGAACAGTACAAATTTTGATAAGCTACATCATATCACAACAAAAGAAAATAATATTTTAATTACACTTGTATTTACATAATAAGTATAGATTATTATCTCTCTCTTTTTTGCTATGCTTGAAAACTGATGTAATAAACTGATATAAAAAATTACAAAATTTAGTAGAATTGTTGAGTCTGAATGTCTGCGAAAGTTTTATTTTGTGATATCACTTCAAAATGAAGGGTTGCGTGGGAGAAATCGCGAACTGATGACATATCTAGGAGTCATGTGTCTTTATATGAAGTAAAAATTGACAAAATCGGTTCAGTGGTTGTGGCTGGAAGATTGTGTAACTCTTGTCCTACAAAAAAATACATTTAAGAAGCTATGTACTTAAGTTTTCATTTAGAGAATGTATTCCTTCAAAGAAGATGAATTAATAATAAAAAAATAAGGTTATATTAAAGGTTAATTTTACTAATCCTAATTAAAGATTTAAAATTAAAGGTTGTATTTTACTTATCCTTTATTCCATGAATAATTTGATAGTATATTTTCAATGGGACAATAATCTATATTTCACTCCGTATAATAGCTCCATAAAAAGGCGAAATTCTTATGTAAAGTCTAATGATTAAAGTGTTTTAAATTAATACTATTTTGACTTAATAAAGGATTGAAATAAAAAAAATGTATTCCGATGCTCGAGTCACGCATATCATGGATGTTTCTTGTTAAATCTTTACTTGTACCCTTGAAGTTCATCCGCCCAATGGCGCTGTGTGCCTCTCGTGAGTTTGTTTATATTGAGTCAGTCTCCAGTTGTATAATGTGATGTCTAGGTGTGTTGCTTTCTTCTTGTGCATTTTGTTCCCTTGTAAATGTGTTAGATGTTTCTGAAATAAAATGTGGAAAATCCAATCGTTGCCTCCAATTTCTTCCTAACAGGTAAGAGCTTTTTGAATGATCTATTTGCTAACTGAAATATGAATTTAAGTCTAATCCCTCATTGATCCCCGTAACCCTAACCCTTTGACTCCCTTGTTCAGTCTGGCTGCTATTGAGAAGAATGCATTGTTCTCACGTCCTTGTTGGATCGTGATAATTATAAAAGTCTTATAATATAAAACTTTTATTTTAATTTTTAGTAATTATAACAAAGTTGCAATTATTTGTTCGATTTATTAAGTACTGAAAGGAATGTTTATACTAGCATATGTATAATAATACAATATTATTTTTCGAAATATGCAAGATGAATGTTCCCTTACGAAACTATATGAGCGCTAATTTGTCTCGGATATCGCAATTAGGAGCCACTGTTAGATGAAGAAGGTGAAATGTGAAGCGTGAACCTATTATTAAATTTTAATTGTGAAAACATAATATTGATTTGGGTTTCACATGTTTCTTCATAAGGTGAATGTTAGAACTTTTGGCAGAGCACTGTCTGGGTAACCTTTTATCTTGAAGTTAATACTCTGCCACCAATGGCCATCGCTTCTTTCTCTTATAGTACTGCTTTATCATGGTGAGAAATGGCGATTATGGAAAATCTTGATACAAGCAGAAATGATGACCTTAGATAAAAACACCAAAAGAACTTCATAATGGGTTGTCTAAGACGATATTGCTGGCTTCTCTGCTGAAGCTGAAAGGGGGTTGACTTGACATGAGCTTGCCAAACTAGAATTACAGAATCTAATTTTATTCTCTGCTTTTAAGATAGAAATTTTCTTCTCTTCGCCTTATAAATCTTGTATATGGATTCTGGGATTTTATGTAGCTAGAAATTATCATTGGATAAATAACATTTTATCCTTTAGTACTCTCAGTGAAGCATTAATACTACATCGCATTGAAATTTTTCGACATGGTAAAAGAAAACTGAATATGCTTTTTTTTCAACAACAAAATAAAAAATATTTGAAATATTGGTTCAAACAATGAATATGATTTGAATCTCACTTTTATAATGAGATATAGTATTGTGAAATACGCTTTAAATTTTAAGTTGATAAAAAAAGTTCTTTTTGTGATCTTTAATTTTTGAAAAATAATGTGAAAAAACATAACAAAAAAATTCCCTTGTTTTTTTAATGAAAATTTCAAAAAAAAAAAAAATCATTCCGAGGTATGTAACCTTATCCTACAAATTACAATAAGCAACGTTTGATAATTCTAGGAGAACCCATGAGCAACAACACATAGCAGCGCACACACATCCATTTTTATTACTAGTAGGAATTAATGCTAAATTCGAATTCTTAATATAAATTTGTATAATCTAATAATCGTTATGATTATAATGCAGTAGCTAATGCAGTTAAGCTAAGTGAAAAAAATGGACCAATGGAACCTAAAATAATGTCATTATATGGAATTTCGGGCTGAAAATTTAAAATTTGTTTTTTTTTTAAATAGAAGCTTAGCCTTTTATTTACCGAATATACCCACAATTTTTTTAACTTCATTTTTTGCAAGAGTAATTATGTTTCCTTGCAGAATAATCCTATAGAATCCAAGAGAAATTTTTTTTAATTAATCGATATATCTTAATTTAATTAATAATTAAATATTTTTAATTTCTACTTTTAGCTTATATTAGCTAATTGCTATCTGGGTTACATTCTCCATGTTCTTTTGAATACTGTCAGAAAAAATAGTTATATTGTTACGAATCTGTAATGCTGCTTCCCAGCATAGTTGGTTCTACCATCGGAAAGAATGTTTTACTGGGCGGAGTCCGGTGTCGCGTTGGAGGGTCCCGGAGCTTGGCGACAAACTTGGCGACGAATTAGGCGACTTTGGCGCCAAAATAGATTATACCCGAAACATCGAGAATTTTCCCGACCATCCAGTAGGAACGTAGATACGCCTCGAACTTTCCTGATTGGTTGAAAGGTGTCTAGCCCCGCCTCCTGAGACCTATGAAAGGAAGCGGCCGCAGCTGCTAAGGCAGAGTAGTCGGAATCGACAATAAAAAACTGGCCTTCCAGAGATAAGCTGTGCGCTACTGTCTGTCTGTCTTGTTATATGCTGCTGTGTATGCTGTTGTTGCTGCACGTCTCGGCTGAAGACAATCGTCTTCTGAGCTGTATATAGTTGTCGTCTTTGTGCTGTCCTGTGTGTCTTCGTGTAAATAAACGTCGTTGTTTTATTTTCTACTGCCGCCTGGTGATTGAGCGTTCTCCACACCATATAACTCCCACTATCCAAACGAACCCCGGAAATTTCGTAACAATATTAAGCTGAATTTAAATGGAACTTTTAAGTACCGTTATTAAATAGGGGGTTAAGTGAAATTTGATTTTAAAACATGGTTTCAGTTTGATTTTAAAACGTGGTACCTGGAAAATCGAACTACGCTTGGTATTTTTATAAAGTCGTGTTTTTTCGTGAGGAAATATTTACGTATGAATCACATAGTCATTACATATGAATATTTTACAATCTTACCTACATATGCACTGGTCATTTAAATAAAATATATCAAGGATGCGCTTATTTTAACATGTTATTCCAATTGGTTAACAAAATAATTTCATTGTTGCTATTGGATACGACTCGAACTTATTCATATTCGTATAATGTAATATAACGCCATCTAACAAAATTTTGAGGTACCAGAAGGTAATCATCCTATGGCAACAATGCAAATATCACAAAAAATTTACAAAATCGTGCTATATGACATTGTCAGCATGAGAACACATAAAGAAAAAAACTCTAATAGTTAATTATAAAAAATGATTTTTTTGTTTGAGTAAAATACCTTATCTTAATACAAAATTTGATCTGTTTCCAAAGTACAAGAAAATAAATTATATAAGAATTGCAGGTTTAAAATTATAAGATGCATACTAATTTGATGCCCAATTTACTTTGAATAAAATGTCTTCATTCAGGTGGAAAAAATAATAAGAATAAATTGACGTAATATTTGAAAAAAAAGAAGGGAAAAAACCCAATACCAGTGACTTAAAGTCTGGTATTGGGTTAGTTATATTGGTTGGTTTGGTCTGGTACTGGTGTGAGTTATAACCATTAAACTATTAGCCTAATCGCATTAACTTAAAAGCATTACTTTCATCTGTTACATTTACACACTTTATGTGCATAATAGATATTGCATAAATGGATTAGTTAGAGATGTCTTTGATAAAAAAAAATGCGGGTAATAATTTCAAATAACTGTTCACATTTAAGCAAATTTATATCCCCAAATTCAACTGAAATGTCTTAAATTATCCATATAATTCCAAACGTCTGGTCTTTTATTATTTGCTAGCTACATAAACGGATTCATTTAGAGGATTACCCCAGGAATTGGAAATTAAACCTAGAAAGGGTGAAATCTCTTTAAACAATTCTTTAAAAATTCAAATGCTTTCAATTAGTAACCACATCTATTAGTCGAAGAAGTTCTAATCCTAAAAGGGAATTGGAAGACACAATTATAGATAAATATAGAAACTGCGAAGGTGGTTTGAGTTATAAGCATTAAACTTTTAGCCTAAGCGCATTAATTTAAAAGCATTATTTTCATATGTTATTACTAAATTGGTTTGTATTTTCCAACTAGAGTACTTCTCATTTAATCAACAATATGGCAATTAGAAAAATTTATTGGAATAATGCATTAGAAGCCCTTCGGCTCAATTTGACCTTTTATTTGTTGCTGAATTAACTCGTAATACATGATTTTTCTTCTAAACTGAAAAGTTATAAATAACTGAATTTATAACAATTTAAGTCTAAGTCTCATGCCTTCATATAAGTCCCAATTCATAAAACTTATATGAAGTATAAATTTTCTTTTAAGTATTATAATCTGAAGTATTGAATAAAATTTTGATGGAATTTGTAAAGGAAATTTCGATTTATTTATTGATTTTTATTTTACCTCCATATAAATAAATTACTTTTAATAGTTTTTTATTCTCCCCCTCAAAAAAAATTGTTTTTCCTAGTCACTTAACTTTTAGAATTTTCCAATTAGAGTTCACTAATTATTTACTTAGTAGAATACTCATTATTCTTTAAAAAATATTTGAATGTTGTGTAGAATATAATATTTTATAATAAATTAATGAAATTATAGGTTTTTTTTTATCATTTTCTTACAGCAGTTGGAGTTCACTAGTTATCTACTTAGTAGAATACTTTTTATTCTTTTAGAAATATTTGAATGTTGTGTAGAATATAATATTTTATAATAAATTAATACATTTATAGCTCTATTTTTTATCATTTTCTTACAGTAATTTTCATTTAATTTCATTGGGATACTTACTCCTGTGGTTTATATATAGGTACTAGAGTCTGGATTGTTTTGATTAAATAAATAAAAAAATTCTATCTAGTACCCCTTTTAGATATCTTAAGCAAAGGGAGTACTCAAAAGAAATCTCTGTATGATAAAAAATAAAAAACCCGGGAGAAATGTCAAAGTTTTAATGACAAAAGGTGCAAAAATATCTATTGGATCTAAAAACCTTCATCACAGCTTTTAAAGGATGACAGACATTTTCATGTCGAATAAATCAGAAAAAAAAACTTCCTTAAATATTGCTGCTGAAAAAAAGAAACACGGTAAAATAATAGTTTGTTTCATCGCACATTTAGGTAATTTTAACTAAGTTAATTGGAAAGATCGACGCCTGTGACTCAGAATTGACAGATCATCTAGCTCGTCAATGAGGTAAGTGTTGAATCATAAGTTGCTTTTTTTTATAATCTGAGATACTTGCTGATTTAAACGCTTTTGATGGAATTTAAAGCCTTTATGGATATAAAATTGCTAAATTGGTACTTCTACCTTTTTTTTTATTCACATTTATGGAGCTTGATTGTATCTCCTTGTACCAAGCTGCTCTGGTAGTGAATCACTAATTCGTAAAAGCAGACTTTTATATAAGCATATTCGTATTTCAGTCATGATGTGCTTTATCCATTGAGATTATCCAGGTAAAACAGGACATTGGTATATGTTTACAACAAATGGTGATACCTCAGAAAGTTATTTCGTATGCTGTATTATGCAAAGAGTAAATCTTTCATTGTAGAGCAACATTTTTTTTTGTTTGATTTGTTTTAAACATAACAAGCTCGGTTACAGATGGCACACGAAATCCGAAGATTGTTGATCACACAAAATGAAAAGCCTTAATCAACCTCGCAGGACCGATTAAAATGTCGAGTTCTGGCCTCATTTTTCATTTAAATGATTTTTGGTTCAATAGATTGACTAAGTTTACTGTATAAAACTACACGATAGAAATAACCATCATGGTGGAAAATGCAAGAACAGGAAAGGTAAATATGCGTGTTAGGATTGTAGTATTTAAACACGATTTCTATAATTTTTTTGAAACATTTAGAGCTACGTTACCTTTATTGTTAGAATCTTGATAATCTGGAAAGACCTGCAAAAGCTTTTGAAGATTAATTTATCTAAAATTCAGATAAATCGTATTAAAATTACATTCGATAGTCAAATTTTTAAATAAACATAGATTTAAATTTATTTTTAATCTTCTTGCCAAAACTTTTGCAAGAACAAGTTCTACAAAGATGGGGATAAGTGAAAGAGACCTTCCCTTGCAGTTAATGAAAGCAAATATTTTAAGAAGAGACATTATTTACAAGATGTAAGTTAAATATTTAAAACTTTCAATAAATAATTAATGCTAAATTGATAAGTAAATCAATTATGCAATAATTAATGATTAAAATTTAATAGTTTTTAAAATAATTTCCGAATAAAAGTATAGTTTTTTATATGATTTATACCTAAAATATTTTGTACTAACACTACTGTTGTCTAAAGTGTTTATCTAATGAATGACCGATTCAAATTTTGCAATCTGCGAGGATGAAATCCAGGCTAATAACAGACATTCAGAAAATTTTAAATTTCTCAATGGTAATTTACGCAATTAATTCGAATAAGGTAATATTTTGAGACTAAAAATTCAAATTACCAATGTGTTCATATTTGAAATGTTTATTACAACTATTGGCAACTGCATTAATTTAAGACTTCCATATATTATTTATTGTTACATGTTCGATTTTGTTCATTATAATGAAGATACTGTTTAACACTAGTATTTTTTCCAGAAGCCTGTAAACTAGTAGGGATATTGGTTTAATTCTGTTTGGATTAATTATATTACGGTTCTTTTGGGACGGGCCTCGTAATTTGGAATTGTAGTCATATGACGAGGACGACACCTGAGCTGGCAGCCCCTCTCCAAACTTCCGCCAATGGGAAGACATCTAGCCTCTATGGATTTAACATACACCAGATCCGCTTATATGGTTCTTAGTTGGAAATAGGGTCTTGAACCATAACCCACAGCTCCCGAAGCCAAGACCTTACCACCGGGTAATCGCAGCACAATGCCGTATTGGGAAGAAAACAAATATGGCTTACTAAGAATGGCAGAAAAGGAGGACCACATTCTTGTGCAGAGAGCAAAATAGAATTTTTAAGAGTTCTCATGATTGAGAACCGAGTGCTAAAGATTCTTCGATTTTTTTTACTTTTATGACACTTCTACACTGTTTGAAATTTCGTTGAATTTGGCAACAAAACGAAGCACGACCCCAAACCCTCCAATAAGAAAGTAAATCAAAATAAAATTAATATACCGATAAAAAACCGCATTAAGGAAAAACTTTATAGAATCGAAAAGACAGAACAAATCAAAATGTTTCACTGCATTTATGGATTTTAATTTTCAAAAGAACGAATGTTGTTCCTAAAGATTCATAGCAGCTTTACAGCCTAATGTATGCTTTTCGTGGTTTTAACTTGAACTTCAAGAAACGACAATGTTTTACCTCGTGAAACGCTCAAGAAATGAAAATTGCTTTGTGCCAGACGGATGAAATTTGGGATCTTTATTCCACATTTTTAAATTTAGAAAAAAAATCAATTTGAGGAACTGTTTGGTTATAAGTAGACAAGGAAACTAAATAGAAGGGAGCTAGATAAGTGTATGTGGCGCGTTCTTATTCAATATCTGAAGTGCAGATTCGTATCCGATTTCAGCCACCCCGTTAAACACCTGAGATTTCATGTGCATTTAAATGCAGTAACTCAGAAACGCAATGAATTAAGCGGATATAACAATATTACTACAATATTTCTGTTAAATATTGACTTTAATCACTGATAAGTCACGCCCAAAATTTACATTCGGTTCTCGATTGCTTTTGTATTGTCCGCATCTCAAAGATTAATGGCCGAAAATCGAACCCTAATTATCGTTATCCTGTGGATAATACATAGATACATTTCAAAGTATATTGAAATTTGGGCTCGTTTAAATAACCAATATATCATTTGAGAAATAGTTTCCCCAAGCTATTCTAAATTTAAGAATCAATATTGTGTATAATCTGCACATTAAGTATTCTACTGGAATAACTATTCGAATTGATATTAGTGATTTGCTAATAAAAGAATATTTTTAATCAACGTATGAATGTCAACCTAAAAGCGCGACATTTTGTCTGAAATATAGATTTCATTTTATTTCTACTCCATTTTCAATATACAATTTCACAACTAATCCAAAAACCCGCTCTTTTAAACCTTAAACTATGAAATGAATATCAAGTTATGTGACTACAGTCGGGATTTAAAACACCTGCTGCGAAAGAGGTAAATTTTTGCATACAAATTATTGAAACCATCTATGAAACCAAACTATACCAGTTTGAAAAGTTAAAGAATTGACAAAAATGGGATCTGGGGCTAAAGAAAGGTATAAAGCAATAATCCTTTAGCTTAGATTTATCAAATGGTTTACTTAAAATTTTGCAGATTGCTTAAGAAATATATTAATTCCAGAATAAAGAAATATTTTACATTTCTAATCATTCTTTAAATATTGGGAATTCGACGGGTAAATAACATGAAATTCAATTATCCGCATTGTAAGGAGTTAAAAGCGCAAATTATTCCTAAATGAATAGGAATAATTCTCGTCTAGTTCAGTAACTGCAGAACATACCGATAAATTATACCCTATTTGAACCAAATATGCCATAGATTTTAATTTAAGATGTTTTCCGTGAGAAAATTGCATCAGAGATTAGAATTTGTAAAAAGCATTTTAAAAAAATCATTAAAATAAATACAAAAAACAGCAATTTCTCGAAATGGGTTTGAAGAGCAAGATTCAGTTTTCTTAAGAAAACTTGAAATATGAATATTGTCACGTAGGTACTTTAGTGTGGAACTCAATGACAAACACAAGTAGAGCCAAACCAATTTATTAACTCAAATCTGAACTCGGAACACAGTGACTGACAGATCTGATTTTATACAAACAGGGAAGTTCCAGAATACTTTTCTGGTAAACTAAAGAAAGTTCCAAAATTTTCTGGAACATGAAATAAAGGAAATTAATATCGCACAGTGGATTAATATCGGACACCAGCTTAGACTGGAAAACTTATCCACGGTTTGTAATGATAACTCGTGGAGCTCCATGCTTCAGGATTATGTATGTGTAGCTTCCACCGTCGATCAAGCTCTGGCGACTGCGCACTGTGTCAGACAATCTGTGCATGCTACAATCCATTTGTTGCCGTCGTCAGATTTTGGAAACAGTCCTAGCAGGTCGATTCCGATGCGATAGAAAGGAGCGGCAACTGGTGGAATCGGCATGAGATGATCTGGTGGCATCTGAGGAATAGATTCTCCTTCGACATTCTCGGCAGTGCACATATTTACAAACATTTCTGTACAAGCCTGGCCAATGAAATCGCGTTCTTACTCTATCGTACGTCCTGGTGAATCCTAGATGTCCGGCAGTAGGGTCGTCATGGAGAGATTCTAGAAGACCAAGCAGAAAATGCTTCGGGATCACTGGTAGAAATTTCCTACTGGACGGGTCAAAATTCTACTTGTAAAGGACTCCTTCGACTAACTCAAAGTTTCCCAGGCAGCTTGCTTCGGTACTTTGTTGGTCTCTTTTTGCCGATTCCCGATATTTCATCTGTTCTTGAGAGATTATTGAATAAAGTGGCATCTATGGAATCCCCAGATCATGAAGCATCGACTTTTAATGGGTTTCTGGACAGACTATCAGCATCTTTGTTTTCTTCCACTTTTGTACACCACTGCTGCGTCGTATTCTTGGAGTCGCAGCGCCCATCTAGCGAGTCTTCCAGAGGGATCCTTCAGTCCTGTCAGCCAACACAGGGAATGATGGTCAGTGACGATCTTGAAAGCCTTTCCAAAGAGATATGGCCGAAACTCAGTTATAGGCCATATGGCCGCAAGGCACTCTTTCAGTTGTGGAATAGTTCCTTTCAACCTTCGTCAGAGTGCACGAGGCATAAGCTATTACTTTTTCCTTCCCATCTTGGATTTGGACTAATACTGCGCCAATTCCGTATCCACTCGTGTCAGTGTGAAGTTCCGTTGGTGCAGTTAAAGGCCTAAGACAGGATCGGAGACAAGATCTTTCTTTAAATTATAAAATGCCTCCACTTGTTCAGGTCCCCAACAGAATTTTGTACCCCTTCAGTAACAACTGTAGAGGTTCGGCTTTATGGCAAAAGTCCTTTATAAATCGGCGAAAGTAAGAGCCAAGTCCCAAAAAGCTGACGTCATGGATATTCCTAGGCACGGGAAATCACTCACGGCCTTTACTTTTCTTGGATCCGGTCGTACACCATCATTGGATACAAGGTGTCTGTTGAAATAGGAATATTAAAAATCTCATTTTTATCGTATCTTTTATCTTAAAAGCAAATCTTTAAATATATCTTAATCTAAAAATTGGCATTTGTTTGTTTTTTAAGTTGCTTAAATTCTGAAATCGGTTATTTTTATCCCAGTTAATTACATAACTTGGAAATTCTAAGATTATAATATTGTCATTAGAAATGACCGATTGTACACAATTTTAAAAATCTAATAAACATTATTATGCATCAAAAATATCAATTAAAGATTATTCCTTATTTACTTCAGCATGTTTACCTGCAGAGTGAAACATTAATTACGTACTTACAAACAAGAAATATAAAAACACGTCAAATATTATAATGTACATAAAATAAAGTCGTTTCTTTGATTAAAATAAAGTCCAAAAACCTTGTTGACAAGAATTTAGACGTCATAAACGACAGTGAGCGGTAAAGTAGCATTAGGCGAAAATAGTCTAACTTTGATTTTGGTTACTACCAAAAACGTCTTTCTCGAACGCGTAAATCAAGAACAAGATTACTCAAGACACATTAAGACGAGAAATGCAAGATCAGTATAAATCGAATATAATGCAGTTTTATACAAAATAATGACCGTTAAATTTTATTTGAATTTTTTGAAAACTCTTCACACCAACGTTTTTAAAAGCAGGTAGCAATGCAATAGTCAAGTACCAGGTCTGTACAAATTCCTTCCTTTTCTAATAAATTGATTTTCCCACAAGTCAGCAAGTTTCATGTAAATTATATTTAATTTAAATTACAATAGACTTTCATGAAATTGAAGCTGCTATAGAAAAATAACTGTCCAGGGCTAAAGGACTGGATAGGAGATACAATTCTCGATTCTATTAAAGTTGAATTTTAATATATCTGCTGCGATATGAATTTACATCAATTAATTCCAAGTCAAAAGCAAATAACTAAATTAAAATAAATACAATTTACTTCTGAAAAAATATATAGTAGTTAAAAGAACGAAGTGTTACCGTGGCAAAGGAAATAGCACGTGGGTAACACATTCTTCACCCAATTAAAGTGATGCAAACTTCACGAGAATCATTTATTATATAGAAGAATTTCTTGAATCTCTACAGAGAAATATTGCAAGATAAATTTTGATTAAAAAGAATTATTAATGCTATTTACAGATTATGAATGTGCAATAAAAATATTAAATTGCTTTTTAACTGAAAATTCGTATTAAAATAAATGCTAAACGAAGCGGCCGTATTAGGCTTGAACTTTAGGGAAGAAATATAAATAATAGCTACTACATCAAAAGTTCACAAATAAATTAATAGGCATCAATTCATAAATATTTTGAATATTTATAAAATATATAAAACAATGAGATAAATCAAATTCTAAAAGCATAAGAGTGAATTCTCATTTAAAAAATTATATGGGATGGTTAACACCAATAATCCTATGATTTTTAATTATTCAACGCCGACTTAAAATTTACCAGCTTTAATTTGAAATATGAACATCGATACTACGCTGATGTTGCTATTTGAGATCACGCCGAAGAGTAAAAAAAATAAAGTAGCATTGAAGAAACATTTTAAAGGTCAAAATAATGTTAAGGATAAAGTACGCAACATCAAATTTTACTTACTGGGAAGGCACAAAGGGAAATATTTCGGGAAGTGGTGGCAGGAATTAGTTTCATAAGTAGTGACGGAACCACACAAGCAAAAGCGAACAGGATACGAAACGGCAGTTTCTCGTTTCCGTGCTTTCTTTTAAAGGAATCCTGGAAGTACAAACGCACAGCAGATGACCAAAAAAAAGTGAGTAACAAGGTGAAAAAGGAAAGAACAAAACCTGCCCAATAGATAAACTATGCGGCTCTTTAAAGGGAAGGGGATAAAAATTCTTCCAAAACTTAGTTTATTTAATTTACTGAAAAGCATTCAGCTTATGGAAAGTCGGACTATTTTAATTCTTGTACAGTATAAATAGCCTCCCTCCAAATGTTAATAATTTCAAGACAGTTTAAAAATTGTCATCCGCTGTCGGTTGAAAAAGAATTCGAAATTATCTTAGAACACTTATTTTGAGTTGTCTCTTCAAAAAGACGTAACAACGAGAATATCTGCCGTGTCTAAACATTCATATTCCTTAAATTTCTCTCAGATCCGTTATTCGTATTTAGCATATATTTCTAAAAAGTGGTAGCAATTTAACTGACAATTTTTTTGAAAGATGGTTTCACCGTTATACAAAATATTGAAATTATGAAGTTTTGAACATCGCTATTTTAATTAACTTCAAACTATTTTATTAGCTACTTCAAAGAATATCTATTATTTGCATACCGATTTTCGATGATTCGCCACTTAATGCATACAAGATTGCAATAAAAAATATTTGAAAGCTTCCCAATTTCTGTCGCAGTAACAGATTTTATATATATACATATCATTAATAAAAATGTTAAACATAGCGAGTATATCGAATGTCGAGTCTTCGGGGGGAAAAAATTAGGATATTACCCAATAAAAAATTCTCACGTACAAATTGACAAAAAGACGCCATTTTAAAATAATTGGCTTTGGTTCCGAAAAACAATCCATGAAGAATAATCAAATTCTAGAAGTTAAAGATTAGTTTCCAGTTATTTAAAAGAAAGTTTAAACATAGCAGGATTTAGTTTTCCCACGTTTAAAAATTTTAACATTTACAAGAATAATTTCAAGTATGGTTATCAGTATTTCGATTAAATACCTTATATTTCACATTATGAGAAAGAATAAAAGTGTTAAGTAGCGTTAAAGAACTTTGGAGATAAAATGATACGTGAAAATTACGTAATGCAAAAAATTCACTTACTGAAATCATTGCAAACTGCCCGGGGTACAAACGGCAAGGAAGTTTAAGACGGTCTAACAGAGATAGCCAAAATTAATGACTTGAATTACTCTAAAGTTGAATTACTCTCAAGGCCAACTATTGCGTGCAATAGAAGGTCACGCCTACTTCAGGAAAATCACGTGACTGCAATGGGACAATGGCAAATGGCTATCCCGTCGAGACAACCATATGCCATTGTCCCATCGACTTTGTCTCAACTGTTCACACGAGGGCAATACAGAGACAACAATAGAGAGACAATTGCGCACAACCATTGCCCTCGTGTGAACCCACCTTAACAAACATGAAACAACAGTTTACTTTTCATACTACTAAGCTTAATGTTTTAAAGAAAAGTGTTCATACGAGGTGAACTATTGAGCTCAATAGAAGGCCACGCGATTCTAATAGGATAATTACAAAGTTGTCGCGATGAGACAACCATTTTCCATTGCTGTCACGTGATCTTCCTGAAGTAGGCGTGGCTTTCTATTTTGCATAATAGTTGATCTCGGCTTTACGATGCTAAACCCTAAAGGTACAAGCCAATAATTGATGATCAATAGGGTGTCCACGTTAAGAGGTAAATAAGAGGTAGACATTTCAGAAATCGGAATTAGATTTGGATCAATGCATACATAGCACAGAAAATATGCAACACCTTATTGTACAAATTTCGTTTAGTTATAGTCGTTAGTTTGTCATGCATAGCATAGAAAATATGCAATATCTTATTGTACAGCTGTCAATAGTTAGGCCAGCACTGGCTCTTGCTCCAAAAAGTCCCAATCAACTAACGTAATACCATATTTACATTTCAGGTACATTTATGATAAAATTCAATATTAAATACAATAGAGTTACTGTTCCATTAAGAGCGTTACTGGAACAGTAACGCTCTTGAGACGACCGGCCAAAGTCAGAAGAAATCAAGAGTAGATTGTTTTACATACTGTTAAAAATCAGTATTTCTGTATACTGTTTTTTTTTTATGTACAATTGTTTCAGAAACGAGTTCAAACATGAATAACACCTCCGAGTTAAAAATAAGCTTGTAATATATAAAAATATCTCGTTATTCTGTTCTCATATTAAAACCATAATAGAAATTATTCAGTGAACGTATATGCTGTAACAAAGTGATATCGTGAAGATTAAATTTGCGCCCTTCAAAATGACGAATTATATGAGCAAAGGCGTTGCGTATCGTGTATGAATACAAAGGCAAATTGAGTACTCAATTTGAAAACTACCTTTAAGGGTGATCCTTATTCTTTTTCTGATCCATAGACCTAATGTTAAAGATACCAGATCACATTGTTTCCCGAAATATCGCTTCAAAAAATATGAAATTTTTTGCAAAGGCAAATAGCAAATATAAGGTCTAATTAAAACAGATATGAAGGAAAAATAGTCTTGTTGTTAATATTATTTAAAAACATTTCTTTGCTGGCGTCATCTGTCGAATTTCACCTACAACATGTCCTTATTTACATTTTATACATAAATGTCATTATATTTATTTTAAATTATTCTTAATATTGTTTTTTTTCCTTTGTAAAAAAGTTCGCATTTTATGAATCGATATTTCGGAAGAGAATGCAATCTGTAAAATTTAGCATTAGGTCTATGGGGCAGAAAAAGACTGACGGTCACCCTTAAAACATTTCTTGGAATATACTGCTCTTGTGCGAGTTAGCCTAATTGGCAGCACAATGAGCTGCTGATTTAACGGTTTGTGTTAGAATCCCTCTGGGTCTAACCATGTCAGTCAATAATTCTTTTTGCAAATTTAGGTTTGGATAATTTCTGCAGATTTGGAAAACAAATACTCATATTCGAATTCCTGTACGAATTCAAAAAGTGAGTACATGCTTTTCTCAAATTTAAGTCTATTGTACTCGGATCTATTATAACATGAAGTACTCAATAAGTACATTTATTTATTTTTAAGTATTCTGTTTTAATAGTTAATTTTACTAATTTCAAATAATGAAAACAATTACGATAGTGTTAAGCATCATTTATTACAACAAGTTGAACTTCCATGGCATTTCGAATTGCATAAGCGTTGATTCCTCCTATATTTACAGATATTTGTTCCGGTATTGGTATTGCAATTACATCTATTGTAACCTTGACCACTGATCAGTGATTGAGTACAAGCTATGTTTCTTAATGACTTTTCCATGTCCAGGGATTCCAGTGGGAGCAGTATTTCGGGCACAATGGAAAACTCACTTCTGGAATAAAGTGTTCCTAGTACCCCATGTTCTGTTCCTAACTTGTAGAAGCCGTCCACGACTTTCAAAACAATTGCAAGAACTCTTTTTGGATCACTTAGACCTCTGTCAACATCTGGAATACGGACACGTATATTATCTCCAACTTTTACTGGTGGGAATTTTGCATTTGAAATTTTAAGCATCTTCGCAACTTGGCCTTGCAAATTAACACAAGCTGCTGACCTCTTCTTCCTGATTTCTTGTTTATTATGATATAGCTTGCAAGTAATTTTTCCTCCATGCCCTTCGTCTGCTTCCTTGCTTATTCCACAAATTGCATGGACATCTTTTCCGCAGGATCCACAAGAATGGCCTGAACTACACTCTTTTTCACATACTACACAGAATGTTTTGGCGTAGTTATTGTCTGAAAACTGGTCTGAACTTTCTAATACTTCCATCGCCACGGCAGCAGCTTTGTCATTTCCGAAGGTACTCCCTGCATTTATAGCATCCTCTATTTCTTGTTCGATTTTTTCAAGGTCTTCCTCGGAAACTAAAGTATCGACAACCTCTCTGGGCAGATTTGAGGTACTCAACCCCACTTTTGCTTTGCAAACAAACATGGCCTCATATGGTGACTGCCGAATTCCTTGGTTAAAAGAACGATTTTTCATCAATTAAATAAATCCGAGACTCTCAGCCCAATGTGTTGATTATTTTGTCTGCATCTATGTCATCGTATTCTGAATGTCCCGATTTGCCCGTTCAACGGAACCTTGGCTTTGGCTATGCCTAGATTTTCCGTGTACCAGTTTCAGTTCAGGACAGTACAGTACACACGATCTTTAGTTCATTTATAATTTGGTTTGCAAATTCTTTTCCATTGTCTGATTGCAGCACGCTTAGAACCCTATGGTGGTGAAGATATCAAGTAGCTGGTAGGCAACTTCTACTGCTCTTTTGGTTTTGAGAGCACGAATAGTACAAACTTGGTTAAATGATCCTTATAATTCAGCATAAACTTGTACTCGCCGTCAGGGCTACTTTGCATATCAATAAGGTCTACCTGGCATCTTCAATTAAATTCTTTAAATATCAAAGGCTTAGAAGCTAAACTTCTCTTAGGATTCCACAACTTGACCTGGCATAGCTTCCATAAGCGAAGATATAATGTAATTACTTCTTTGGTGATATTTTTATACCTAGTTTTCAGCTCCTTTTCCATCCGTGTGTGACCTCCATGTCCAGCTTTCAAGTGACTATCGTGGAATATGTCAAATAATTCATCTGCTTGAACGTAAAGCAAAATAGAGTTGCTGTCCTCTGTTACTGGCACAATAAGTCTTTCTTTGCCGTTAACATCCTCATATTTTCTTAGACGACGATAGTCAACAGTTTCTTTCCTTTTTGCTTCAGCCTCTTTAACGTCCTCTATAAAACTGCAATATTTCTCTGGTGATGATTTCACTATTACTGGCTTTCCCTTGTAGTAACGTGTTCAAATTATCCGAGAATCGGATTTTCATATCAAATGATTGTTCCGCATTTTCCTGTACGCCAACTTCCAGCAGCATCTTAGTCTCCTCAGAAGTAGCCATGGGATAGCCTATGGAAGAACAATAAGAATACTTGAAACTAAAATGCCTTTACATGGGAAAAAGTCTTGTAAATTGTGTTCGCTTGCAGATTTAACGCGTTAATACGCATGACTACGTACTGTGGCTATTAGGCTAGTGATTCTCAATCTGTGGTTGCGCCCCCTTAAGGAGGCGCGAGCAGACCGGAAAAAAAAGTAATAAATAAAAATAGTCTCAAAATTTTGGAAATGGCTAAACTACGCAAAACATGCCAAATCTCCACTCTTCGTCTTCTCGTTTTTAAATTGTCGATTCTACACAACTAAAAGAAGCGGAAAAAATATTTGCAGCTACTGAAACCTCAAACTTTCCGCTTTCAACAAAGACAATTTCATGAAAATTAAAAATCTATTTCTGAATATTTTAATTTCTAAACAGAAACAAGTCTATTATTCATGCAATAAGCCACTTACAAAACTTGTTTTACCAATATTTAGGTTGCTATATTTGGGTTCCTAGCACCACTTTATAGCTATCTCTGTAGTCATGATTAATTTTCACTTGGAGATTTCCCGAGACGTTTTATGGAAACTTTATTGTAGAGAAACAGAAACTAATGATCGCCCATCTGCCTTTTTTGGGGGGTAGGGGTGGACTAGGGAGCAAACCAATGTTAAATATTTTCTTGGGGAGGGAAGAACAAAGTCAATTCCTCACTTGTCATAAATTTTAGTTTTGCAATGAAAATAATTAAAATTAAAATTTGGGTCGCAAACACTGAAAGGTTGAGAAACACTGTCATAGATTTGACCTCAGCTGAGGCGGTCAAGTATTACATAAGCAGAAAGGGGGAGTCCGAGGTCTGTTTTCTCTGACAAGTGGGGAGAGGTTACGATAATTCTTAGGTAAGAATTAAATAACGAAACAGTTACAGTACAGCAAAAACAACCATGGGGAAAGAGTCCTGAGAAGTACAAAATATCAAAATCATAAGTAAGCTTAAGGGGGTTGGATAGCCTTTGTTGATTTTTTTTTCTCTTTACAAGGTGGAAGGAAGGGTACAAAATGACTAAAAATATGCTTACGTAATACATGAATGGCTCCTTATTAGCTATGACAATTTCAACTAAAAGCATTCACATATAGAAGTAAAAATACAAGAATGTATACTCATAATGAAATCGCTGAGTCGAAGAACTAACGGCAAGAACAAAGTCGAAGTGTCGAATAACTATTGGCAGGACCCTCTCAGGAATGTGGCACCCTCCTTTCTACCACGTGCAAGCCGTCACACAGGAAGCGACAGATTTAGATTGACCGGTGGGCGGCACAATTATCACATCGGACTTTGGCCAAGGTTTCCCGGCCACTTCACGAAATGGCCAGCCAAAGTAGAATATAAAATATTAATTGCAAGTACTTCGGGCTTTGGCTAATCCTCTTGGCCAGTTCGCGAATTGGCCTGCCAATTCGCAAGTTGGCCGAATTTCGGGCTTTGGCCGTAACATATATATATGGCACGAAACTTGCTCTAACTTAAAGTGGACTGAATGTCTCAATGGTAGAATGCTAAGTACTGAAAGCGACATTTCTCAAGTTTGTAACTGACTGCATGCAAGTTGCCTACAAATTCTTCTGTTATTGATCAAGTTTCTGCTATTTCTGGAGCGTTATAATTTCCATCTTTCCAAATCTGGAAGATTTCGTCTTGTGGATAAAAACTGATGAAAGGTTAAGTTCCTTGAATAAAGTCTCGAGTTGAGATTAGCCAGCGTTATCTGACTTTCGCCAACACACGGTTTATCTACGCGACAATATTAAGCAATTGTTTAGATTCATACATCGACAGTAATTTTTGTAATCCTTCAATTCTTTAAGCTGATATGCAAATCTAATCCGAAAGGTTTTGCTCAAGCTTTTGTCTAACTCTTTCCATCTTGGAAACTATATTATTTTAATTTTAAAAAATTGAAATCTTAGGGAATCTATCGACCTATAACTCGAATGAAGAATCGTGAAGAAGCAACCAGGAATCTTAAAATATATACATCGCAGCATTAAAATTCAACTCTTCATCACTTAGAAAGCTTATATTCATTACAAAGTGAACACCTGTTTATATTTAAAATGCCAGACAAAACTAAAATAGCTCAAATTTACTAGGAGAAAATTGAAATTCATATTTCAGAAGTATTTCTGTTGTATAGCATTGTGCCTGTAATATAGGTAGCGATCAAGTATAAGGCTTCAAAGCCCACTTTAAAATAATTGCGTAAAAAATTCGGATGAATATTTTAATTGGATGATGTTTTAGACAAACATTTTTAACATCAAAAATTCTCAGTCAGTTAACAAAAAATAGACCAATAGATTCTTTTATTTTACAATTTACATTCATTAGTATTAATAGAGAGTAAAAATATCGGAAGTCGAATTCCAAAGTCAAGCGTTACAATTTTCGATTCAATCATTCACCATAATACTGGGTATCTACAAAGAGTATCAAGTTCTATCGTCACTAAGCTTTAATTATGAAAATAGTTTCTCTTGAAGTACAATTTGGAAATCGTATTGCTGCTTAAAATATTAAAGAGCAGGAACTATAGTGTCAAAATATTTTAATAGTTTCAGATAAATCGGAAAAAGATTCCTTCACAAAGAATTGTTGCATTTGCTTCCAAATAATCAGGTCTTTAAAGTTGGTAATAACTAGTATTAATGTTCGTCTGACATGGAGTTTGATATAACTTGTCTATAATAAGCAAGTAATCGATAATTAGATAAAACTTTACAAGCACAGACAACTTAAAACAATCAGTGTTGATTTGATCCTGACAGATCAAATATTTCAAAGGTATTTCAGGGAATGAAGAGGCTGATTCAGCGGCAAAATCTGCAAAACATTTTTTATACGAAGGACTTCCAACTGACATTAAGAGGTCTTTCACTAAACATATTCTTTCAACTTGGCAAGGGATCTGAAGACCGAGAATAAACTCCATTCCGTCAAGCCTACGATTGGTTTATGGCCTGTCCTGCGAGGGTTGACAGATTTCAACAGAATATCCCAGATGAATCCTATAGAAAGTTCAACGATTTGAAGGTTCGTATCTCCTACTATACAACTGCTACAACATTCTATGGAAAGGCGATCTCTTTTTTCCTTATTTATATTCATAACTTTGAGACGTGTTGCTCTTGTTCCTGCTTCCAGCTGTCAAACCAGGCCTCTGACACTCGGCAAGGTTAGCTGGCCGGCCAATAAACTCACTCTGGATCATTCCAATCTTTCTCTCCTTCATGATCAGTGTCGTTGTCGTCCGATTCCGCACCTCTCATCCCGATCCGTCCACTTTCCATGTTCCTTCATCCGAGGCAGCATAGGAGGTTTCAGATTCGGCAACCATCTCGTATCCATCCGCAACATACTGATGGTAGCTATGGCAAACACAAAAGATTATTAAAATATTAAAAACCATCATCGAGTATAAAACATTGTCTAATAAGCAATCAAATATGCAATTTACAAACACATTTAATTTCAAATTTCATTATCTATTGGAATTTTTTTTTAACAAACTTACTTTAAAAACTAGAAAATGTTCCTTCCATTCCTTGCTTCTTTTATGCTCCAAAAGACTTAAAATTCCTTGTACTTCGTCCGCCTAAGACAACATGTGGCCAAATTTTATTTGCTGTTGAGAGCTGGGATGAGGAAGTCTTCAGTTAGTCATCTTCCTGGCATTATACTGTTTGCTGTAAAAGTACAGAAAGAAGACAAAATCGTAAGTATCCCTCGCTCAACATCTTAAAACCAATGAAGAGTAGGTTAAGATTATGCGATGCAGTGAAAATTCAACTTTGACGATTAGACAACTCCAGTTCATTAAAATACAGAACTAATCTCAATCAAATTTATACTTTACCGTTTCTATTGTTTCAAGCTTTTATGAATCCAAAGGGACTTGTCTCCCCCAAAGCTTCTCGCATATTCCCAATGAGGGCATTTACACCCCACCCATCCCTCCTGTAACAATTGCCGACATTGGCATAGAGGATAATGGTATACAGAGATGCAAAATTTAGCGCATTATATGTAATGACGGTTCCAAATGTGTTCTTTTAAATTTTTTTTTTCCAAGAACATTTTATTACTAATATCTAATGAAATTGGCAATTAGTAATGAGACGCTTTTTCTCAAAATATCCAATTTTTCTCAGAAAGAATCAATTTTACTACTGGGAGAATTTTTCACTCGTATGTTGGTTAAAAAATCCGCTGTTGTGGAAGTTAACATTCATTTCAATTTAAGCGCTGAATATCCAAACCAGAGATAAGATATCGATGCAGCAGCTTATAAAAAATATTACGAGGAAGAAAAACTAATTTCAGAACTCAGATTCTGATTAAATTTTGCGATTGGAAAGATTCATAATTCGCAACTGCATTCGCATAATACTGCAATTTTAAATTAAGAAACAATTTTGAATTTTACAGTAATCTAACTTCTTAGTAACATGTATATTAGTAAACATCTAAATTAATGCTTAATGTTATCTACTTACGCAAATTTTCGATACATTTGAAATTGGTTGATAGAACAAATTTCTTGCGATTTCAATATCTCTACACAGCTATGCTTTCCCATAGCTATTCGAAATCGGCGTTTACTTTGGGAATAGTATCTGGCATCATTCCTGTCTATGAGACGACCTTTTAAGATATCCCAGGCCTGGAAATAAAACAGAATTGAGAATTCTGATAAAATATAAATAATATCACCTAAAATAAAATATTGCCCCGAGATATGGAAAAAAAAGTTTGAGGACACATGAAATATTACTTAAAAACAAAATTCAATACAAAAATATTTGTAAGTGAACACTGAATAATTAATAAAGTAATAAATAGTTTAAAGTTACTTGAACAAATAAATTTTCTTCAAATATTCACTTCGTGAGATGCAAGTGTTAAGAGTTCCAATTTCGAATGGGTACATTTCTATTTTCATAAGAAATTTCATTTAAAATTACGATCGCGTTAAACTGAAGATAGGTACACCACACCGAGAATTTCAGAACTTTTGAAGAAAATAGATTTCAATATGTATTTTCATTGTTGAAAGATAAAAGTCATAACAGAAAATAAAAATGTGCACGGTTTCAGTAATTTTCCTAAAACTAGAAATCGCCAAAATGATTCGTGGCACAAATCTAGGGTTAACCAATTAAAATTTTGAATGTCACTTGAATTCAAGCTATACTTTAGGTTCAAAAGATCAGAAGTCTACACACTAAAAATTCTGTAAATATTCCATAGTTATTGAGAATTAATATTTCCGGAAAGTCGAGACTGACACACGAGAACAATTAGCGAAGTAGAATAAGAAACAATGTCCTGTGTAACATTAAACATGAGAAGACAAGTGAAATACAAATTTGAAAGCCATCTAAATCTAAAAGTTAGGATGACTCATAATTAAGAGTAATTTAAGAAAACAAATAATTGATAAAACAATTAGAACATGGATGATTAACGTTTGAGGATAATACTCTAATGTATTTGAAAAATTGAAACAAATATTTAATAAGCTTACTTTGAAGACAGCTAAGCCTACTTCAATCCAATCGAGAAAATTCCAGGAATAATTCAAGATTCCACCCTTTTTGGTCACCTATGTCAAAAATATCGAAGAGTTTTTTTATTCAAAGAAATAAAAGAAATCCAATTATCTTTTGCCATGCATCAGCAGTGGCCTATTAAAGTTTTGAAAGAAATTGAAAACATGAGTATCTAGCGACTATAGTAGAAGACTTAATTTACGTCCCGATTCAAGTTGCATACGAAGCAAGTTCCTCCCCCCCCCATGCAAAACTTAACCTGCATTGCTACCAAGTTTTATATACATGCTCCGATGTGTATAAACTTTCATTTTAAGAAAATATCGAGATAGATCTCCCTTAATCGACATCACTCCATGAATGAGACGTTATCCCAGCAGAAAATCCATAGGGATAAAATAAAGTTCTTAATGCCCTAAATGCTCCAATTTTCAAGTCACGAAAATGAACGTCTTTGTGCTCTGCATTATAAAGAAAGCCGAAATACATTTCGGGTCATTTTTATCCAATCCATTTAGCCAAAATAAAATATGGAACTGTGATTTTAGTAACATGATCCAAGTTTCTTTTATCCAGGACGGTGCATCTCACTTATCGATTTAATATGTACAGATGCACACCGGAATTCTGAAGCCTGTGATGAATTTTCGGTTTAAAATTCGATTGTATATAGGTAGAAATGAAACATATGTACAAAGTTTTTCCACATCTCTTTTCAGGCTCCATTGCTCCTGGGTAGTGAATTCCCCCTCGAACAAATTTTGTTGAAGCTTTGATAGAAATACATTAACGGATAATACAAAGAATAGATTGTTTTTGTTCCACAGATACACCACCTATGAATTCAAGGTTATTTAGTTTCAGAGTTATTGATCGTTTAAGTATGGAATTAAGCACCAAAATCTTCAATTCATATACAGCACTACATTTCAACAATAAAAAAACATTAATATTTTAATATTAAAAAAATCGTCTTATTCTTACCGAACAACATATACCGCTACGCTTGTTATGAAATTTATTATTTATTTTCTTTCCAATTAAGTTCATAAAATTGCATTCAATACAAACCGCCATTCAAAATCCATTAATTTAACTCAATATCTGAAATACCTATTAACTGAGAAGCATTTATACGTATTGACTACTGCAATTATCTGCATAAAGTCTCACACCAATTCATTTCACTTCCTTCTAAGTAAAACAACGTTAGATTGGTCTTTCAGGTCAATCATTTAAAAATAATAGAACTTTCGGCTCACCATATAGACATCCTGTTCAGTGATTCGAGCATGTTTATCCATAGAATCTCATTCCGGTTTTCCAAATTTTGATGAAGCAATTAAAGGAGCCCCAGTGAACAGATTGCAAGATGTCGAACTCGGATCGAATGGTATCAGGTTCAAAATCCGATTCCACTAAAGTTCCGACATATAAGTGGGATCAGTACATATTGAATCTGTTGGGAGTCAAATGTTTTCACTGATTATGTAGTGAGGAATTTTGGTGAAGTGGCACCAGTTGGAATATTTCTATGTCATCTGACCATGATTCAAACCCACAAGGTCTGTTCCATATTAGTCTTTATGTTTCTCATTTAAGATATATACACTGGTGGACAAAATTAAGAGATGGAAGACATTTTCCCAAATATCTCAAAAAATACTGAATATAAATAAATGAAATTTGGTATGGATATAGCTTATACCATGATAATAAAGTATGCAAAACAAAAATGAAAGTGCCATTCACTGGCAAGACCTATTGCCAATAAATCCAATGTAGTCTGAACTTAAGGATAAAAGATGACATTAAAAGTGAGGCTTGTACAGTGTGTGTTGCCTCTAGTATGGTGTATGGTCACCCCTGACAGACAGACAGCATGCACAACGAGTATGCATGCTGTTAATAAGGGAGTTAAGGAGGGGTTGTGGAAGACCCTCCCATTCTTCCACGAGAGCAATTTTTAACTCTAGAATGGTTCTGGGGGGAGGTTGGCGCATCACAATAGCTTTCCCAAGAGCATCCCAAGCATGTTCAATAGGATTCAGATCAGGGGATTTGGCTGGCCAATCCATTCGTTGAATGCCCTCGCTTTCCAGATATTCATCAACCATGAGAGCACTATGTGGTCGCGCATTGTCGTCCATAAAAATGAACTCAGGGCCAACAGTGTCCCTTAAAAGACGCACATAGGGCTCTAAGACCTCCTGCCTGTACCTCTGGGCATTCATGGAACCATTGCCAAACACATGGAGAGGTGTGCGGGTATCTTGCATGATCCCTGCCCAAACCATGAGTCCTCCAACAGCATAATGGTCCCTTTCGATCATGTTGATGGGATGGTATCGGGTTCCAGGTTCCCTCCTTATCAATAACCGTCCAGAATCAGGTTGTAGACTGAATCTGGACTCATCGGTGAAGAGAACATTAGCCCATTGAAGCTGTGTCCAATTCTGATGCTGTCTGCACCATTCTGCACGCGCTCTTTTGTGGGAAGGAGTGAGTGGGATGCAAATAGCGGGCTTCCTGGCATATAGCCCTCTTTCATGGAGTCTTCTGGAAACTGTCTTACTCGAAATTGATGTTCCTGTAGCAGCCGCGAGGTCCCTAGACAATTGAGTGGCTGTAGCCGTCCTCTGGCGCTTAGCTGAAACGAACAAATACCGGTCTTCATTGGCCATTGTAGCCCTCAGGCGACCTTGTCCTGGTTGTCTGTATACTGTCCCACTAGTTTTAAATTGACTCCACAAATTGGAAATGACGCTTGGTGTTATATCCAATTCCTTAGCAACCTGAGCTTGTGACTGTCCTGACTCAAGTATACCCACAATTCTCCATCTCATACCGTCGTCTAAACGATGATGTTCACTCATTTCACCTAAAAACCAGCAAGAAACAACACGATTACTCGAAAAAGGCACTAAAATCTGCAACTGTGTTAAAGAGTGGAATGAGATGAACAGCTCGATGAGGACTTTTATACCTCCTGCTAGCTTAGCAAAGCCCACAAGAATACATAAACATATCTCAGGGCCAATAGCGCTACAGTGACCATATATGGCAATCAACTGTCCAGGTTTTAAGCGGTAATTTTAGAGAAATGTGCGAAAATGCTTTCCCTCTCTTAATTTTGTCCACCAGTGTGTGTATGTATATATATATATATATATATATATATTAGTAACCAATCTAAAGTAAGAAATATTTTGAAAATGAAGCGAAATAGTTTCAGAATCGCAACTAAAAATTATTTCTTATTCAAATTAAAAGCAAAAAAGGAACAGGAAAAACTTTTTTTTATTTGGTTTATTTGATTTTCCTCTTAACTTGATTTTAATACTTTTATATATATATATATTCGACAGTCAAAGATTGTCCAGTTTGTGGGGAGCTAAATTTTAGAGAATGGCTATGTGTCCAAACATTATCCATGTCATTTGACCTAGGCTTAAAATTTACCCATTTAGCGCGGATTAACTAATCATTATATAGTTTTAAAACAGAGTAATGTAATTATAATGATATAAGCATTTAAGGTCATTTTGATTTTTTATGCTTAAAGATACTTCGAAAATGATATATTTGATATTTGTTTTCCATATTTTAGAGATGTATTAAAACAAATTAATTAATATTTCGTATAAAAGGACTTGGAAAAAAATGATTTTGAGTTTTAAGAATTCAATTTGGAATATTTGAAAAACGCCTAATATTCGTCTTTCAGTTTCTAATAAATTAGAAACTAAATTAAAAATAGCGTTATGTTTCTTCTTACGTTTGTGTTGGAACATCTAACAAAGAGTCACAACACATAATAGCTCTCAGGGTGTTCTGATGGAATTTAATACGTGGATTAGAAAAAAGAGTAAGATCAAATTTGTCTTCCTATATCTAATTTTGACTAGAAGTCATTGTCGGACGACTCATTATTAGGATGCACGGCCACACTTTGGTTCAAAAAAAAATCCAAGACCAAGAAGAATTCAATTTAGTTTGGGATCTTTCCACCAAAAATATTCACATATTTCGCTTTATAGATCATACAGTCAAATGATATTGCTCTATTTTAATTACATTAAAATTAAATATATATTTATCTACAATGCCTGCAAATTAAAAAAAAAATTCAGTTATATATAAAATTCAATTAGAACTCGTGCAATAGACTGGATACATCGTGCATAACTGCCGGAAATGGCTCTCAGATAAATGAACTTCTATAAAGGTTAAGATCTGCCAAAACTATCGAAGTAAATGCTGCAATCTTTATACATGTCTAAGAAAATGATGAATATCAATTAAATGATATTTCATTCTTCAAGAAATTTAAAGACCAATTTCTAGTATGCAAATATAAAGTAAATAGCATAACATTTCTGGAAAAATCATCAAAATGATTCTTATAATCTTTAATTCGATGCCATGATGATGTTTTTCCTCCTTATTAACGATAGAAAGCCAAATTTATCTTAATGTTTTATAGAACTGGATGGTTCTCTAACAAAAACGATTTAACCTTTGCATTATGATGTCTCCTTTTCAGCCACCATTTAAAACGGTGCGTCATTTTGACGTTTGTTTATTTTTTGGAATTAAAATATCTACATAGTGGCAAGAAGACAATCATTTTTTCGAAGAAATGCATCTTTTTTATATTTTTATTTTTCAGAGCAATAAATGAATACTTGTATTGAATGAATTATGAATTGAATTATTCTTCGGACTGCTAAAGGTTAAATATGGATTTTCCACTATTAATATATGATCCGATACTAATATTTTTAGAATTAGTCTACTAATCTGAACTATCCTATTCTCCTCTCTTCTATTAATTGCCCAGAATTTAAGCCAAGTCGGGACTATAGAATTTTCTTGAATGGAAATTTTTAAAATACTTTTTCTTAATTTTTTAATCTTAAATCAATCGTAATTACTGCAGTCTCATTTTTACCGTAAAAATCATGTAGACAATCTAAAGTAAGTATAAACTAAACATATGCTCTATTTGTTTTATTGAATTGAACATTTTTATTCGCATGAAATTTGGTTAGCTTGTTTTCGTAATAATTTTGATATTCCTGGTCGTTTTCTTGCAGTTTGGTTTTTTTTTTATATAGTCAATTATATGACCGATTACATTGATATAATAAACTTCAGAGGTTTTTCTGTACCAGTCAAGGAGCAAACACCGGTACAGTTTATAATTAGCTTATTTTCTAATGTGTTTATCAAATTTAATTATGTGGGCAATTTATTTCAGAGTCATGAATTTCATACAATATTCGACAAGATTTCAGAAAAAAAATATTAAGTGACATACTGAAATCAAACATTAAAATTCCTGTGTTTTAAAAAATTTTAGGATACAACATTAAACTAATTTCTAAAGTTAATGTTTTTGTCATCGATTATATTTTGCTTTTGAAGATTATAGTACTTTTGCGACTCAATATACATATTTTTTAATTTGAGTATATTGCGTTTTTAAAAATGTCGAAGATATTGTTTTTAAGATTCAGAATCCTCAATTTAATCTTCAGTGTGTTTTTTTAATGTTCGTTGATGGAATATAAACCCAAAAAAGTATGACAGGCTTTTAATATGTTCGTGTCAATCATTTCTTTTACTTTTTCTTGTGTGTTTGATGCTCATCTGAAAGTGTATACCATGCGCTTTTGATACGTTTCTTTCCCGCAGTGTATATTTTCATATTACATCAATAAAAAAGCTTCCAAGAATTGGTGATATTAAGGGTTAACAAGCAAAATTTTAGAGGTAGAACGATGGTATATTAATTAAAGGGCAGTCCCAGAGTAGACCCAAGAAATTAAGTTTGATGTCTATTTATATTGTCAGTCTGTTTTATAATACATCCTGGTATAGAAAATCAGTTTCCTCCATTGTTGATGTATTGAAGAGATAAGGCTTAAATAACATAAGCATCGAAATGCATTTTTAAAAATCAGGTTTTATTAAGTAATGAAAACGCATTTTTCAAAAAAAAAAAAAAAAAAAAATGTCAGTTTTTGAAAATTTGTAGACAATTTTCCGATTGGCTGATAATTAAGATTCTTTTCATGCAAAATAAATTCTGAAAGTCAGTCCTCGAAATTTTAGACAATTATGAAGAACTGCCATAAAATTCTAAATTTAACAGGCTCATACCACAGACTTATCAAAATGTCTTTGAATATAGAAGCGAGTTGTTATACACTTTTGAGAAAGCAAATGCGGAATTAAAATTCAATGTAATATTTTTATTTCTGACTGGTTTGTTTGATTTGCTTCTGAAAATTCTAAGAATATTTGAATTTCGGAGTTACTTTAAAAAGGACATTTTCAACAAGATTTAAATTTTAAACCTATTGTGCATAGAGATTTGAAGTCAAGATATACAAATACGTTTCAAAACCAACGACCGACCAAAAATCACAATTTTAGATTATATATTTATCAACTTTCATGAATCTAAATCTATTCTGTACCTATAATTAAAAGGAGATGTGCGATGTTTCATTAAAAGTTGAAAATCACAAAGTGAGATTTACATACTTAAACTATCAACTTTATCCCCCTCCACAAAAACCACATAGTTCATTATTTGGTTTACTATTATTTCTAATCGGCCTTTTCTAAAAAGAATTGAAATTACTAAATACATTTATTATAACATTTAAAAAATTAGTGCAAGGTGAAATATTATACTAAACGTCAACTTTAGAAAGGATATTCGAATCGCAAATATACATTCGCAAATTGAAAATGGTCATTAAGATTTATACTTTTAAAGAATAAATGAGGATTAAGCAGTAAAAGGCGAGAAAATGTTATTCAAAACTAAAATGATAACGAAAAATAGATACAAGATATGGCAAAATTTAAAAAAAAAAAGAGGCTACAGTTCTATATAAAGAAATTTTTATTTGATAACAGTTTATGCAGAACAGCACGATCATAAACATCCATTGTTGACATCGAAACAATGATTCCAACTCGTAGGATGGAAGTGGGCGAATGTCCGGTTTGATGACGAATCCAGATGCTTGGGCACACATTGTAACAAACTTTGCCATAACCAAACTGTGGATTTTGCGAAACAATTGCTTTATTTATCGGCAGTTCAACAACAATTTCAAGTGTGGCGCTTACCGTACATCTTTTTCATCCTGCTATAAGTTTGCGAGGCAATCACTTTTGCGGAAATAATTTGGAAAGCTAATCATTGTACTTATCTAGAGGAATACTTTATGCAACAAACTACTTTCCGGAAATGAGTATTTTGAGGCAAAACCGTTAATCATACATGTACAACAGCAATATCATCCAGCCATCTATTGGTTAACACATTTACTTACCGAGATTTTATAAAGTGAGTTGGTGCCGCCATCTTGGCCTAGGGGTAGGGCGTCTTCCCCGTGATCTGGGCATCCCGGGTTCGAGCATGTTGTTCAACCTGTGTTCCATCTGAGGTGTGTGAAAGAGCCCTCCTGTAAAAATGTGCTGTGAAAGCGAGTGTATGAGTGCCATCTTAACACGAGCTAGAAATCAGACTTCTGCACTAGGGTGCTCAGGAGCTACTGCAACCCACAAACTCGGCTTAAACCGCTAACATCGTCAGCGGGATTGTCTATGACAACCATCATAGGTAACAATAGACATTGTATGGTTGTTCCGGTTCAAAATTACGAAGTTCGACCCAAAATAGCCCTAGTGTTGCTTTAAAACGGGACGTTAATGCAACTAAACTAAACGGCAATGTTGTGATGTTTCGTATATCCACTGTGTGACAAGTAGTCACGAGGGACTCCACATCATAATTTGAAATAGATATTAAAATTTGTAATTTTAATGAAAATGTAATTTTAATTTTTGAAATTGTAATTTTAATTGTAATTTTAATGAAATTGTAATTTTAATTTTTAGTTTAATTTTAATTTAATAATTAATAGACTAGCGCAGAAAGCACCGATATTATGGAATTTGGTATAATTTATGATCAAATTATTAATAGAAAAATAGTTTGGTCATGTATGGGAAAAGGAGAACTTTAATGGATTTACTTTGCAAGTACTTTACTAATGGGGACACGTTTCATTAACCATTTTGATTGATTATTTTCTAGGAAGAAAATTCTTGAATGTAGCTCATTGTAGATATATAAGGCCGAAACAGAAATATTTAAATAATCAAGATTGGCAACAGTGCTAGAAAATTTATGTCTTGACAGATGGGAAATTTATATAGATGCTGTCAATTACCGCTTTAGGTATTTTCCTAGAATAGGGCACCTCAGGATCGTATACTGGCGGTTTTAATGTTCCGTTGCGAATCTGGGATATTTTTCGAAGAACTTAACTGAAGTTCTTCCGATAAATTCCAAAACAGGTTCAACTTAGAGGTCATGAAGTATTTCCCTTCCAAGGAACCAGTATATATCAATCCTCGGATGTTTATTTTGGAAAACTTGCAACATTTTAATGTTTTGGGCTTTTTTAAGTCGTGTCCAAAAACCACATATACATACACCCTTTTGCTTAGGAGACTGGTTGGTCAAAAATTCGATTGAGTGCAGATCGGTCATTTTGAATCTTAGTTAAAAGAATTCATTCAAAGTGAATTACAACGAATCGCTTGTGTGTTAGAAGTTTCCAAGTAAAAGAAGTAGAAAGTAGTACATCAACGAAACAGTTTCCAAATTGGGCCAGTTTCTCGAGTTGGATCGCCAATTCCATTTAGGATCTGTCACTTGCTGCCTAATATCTTGCAATATAAAATTTCATTTCCTCCGATTAGGTAGCTTGAGAAAAGGTAGCTTAAATGTCGTCCTAGGCGGTACCCATAGAGCCATGAGGGCCGATATATATCTACAAAGAATCAATCGAAAGGAAATTTAGATAAGCAATTTGATGTTTGATACAAACACAAGAAAAAAATAAATAAAAATCTTTGAAAAAAGGGTAATATGGAAACTCATGCTGAGCGCTGAAATCAAGTATTTGTAGCATTCATATTACAAATAAATGTGAAAGTTTTAACATTAGATATTTTGAATATCACGTGTACGGAATCCGTTTACTGCGAGAATAACATGAGTGGAGGGAAGGGGGGTATCTGGCACCACACATGCAAGCTAAATAAAAAAAAATTCTCTTTCTATTAAAATATAAATATTTAATGTTAAATAACTGATTTTTTTTAGAATACATGCTTTATATTTAAAAATATAAACTTATGAAACTTTATGGCTTGATAAAATCCAAAAAGCAAATAAGACATTAAATATAAAAATTCATTCTTAGAACATCTAAATCCCCCCCCCAAAAAATAAAAAAAATGTTTATTTGAATAATTTCTTGACCCTTCTCTTTGATAAGAATATCTGCTCTTGCTGTTTTTGGAAGTTCGCTTCTAATGAAATTTAAAAGAATTTCAGAACTTCGATCAGTTTTTTCTCCAAACAAGAGATTAATTATTCAATAAAATACTGCAAATTTTAATAAAATAGAAGCTTCCGAATAATGTATAACTCCTGAGCAGGTAAATTGATTTTATCAATACCTGCGAAATGTTAAATACTTACTCAAGTTTTCATAAAATCTACAGTTACAGTTATAAATACTTGCACTTTCCCCCACCCCCTTAAGATCTTAAAATTCTTCGACAGCTAAAATTGAGTTATTCAACTTTTACAGAATTTAAGAAATGCATAATAGAGACAACAAAGTTGCTTAGGGCGTTTTTATTAGTACGACAAATACGATTTAAATTGAAACCATAAAACTATTAAGCTGTTAATGATATTACGAAATTATCATTATTTCGCAATATCTTCATAATTTCATAAAGTAAAAATTGATTTTAAAAAATTCAGCGAGAATCACAGTTAAGAAGGTAGTCGCCAAAGCTGGCTAGTTTTAAATACAGATGAGAAATTTCCAAATCTAAAATTGTTTATATCGGGGAGAAAATTAAGAGAAAATAAACTCCGTTTGTGTACTATTTTTAGTACTTTAATTGAATTTGAATTACAAAATTTGCTCCAAGGCCTTGAAAACTTGCATCTGGGTCTCCAGGCCCCCATTCTGATATTTTACTTGTTTACTGGCAGTGCTGAAAAAATAATTTCATACATAAATTGAAGTTTGTTAGATAAAATATTTCTATTTCATTGAAAGAAAGTAAAAACAAGTTATCCTTAATACAAATACTGGAGGTCTCATACTTAAGGTCCTTAGATCATCTCAAAAATCAAATTCCGTTTTTACTGCAATATTAGCATTTTTGTATTCAAAATAAAAATAAAATTTAACTTCAGATTAAAGCAAATTTCTTTAAAGCTAAAGATTTTACTATTTTTTTAGTATGCATACTTTAATTTCAGAATATAATTTTGTAAGTTAAGCGTTTAAGGTATTTTTAGTAATCTTATAAAAAAATATTCTTATAACTGAATATCAAAATAGATTATAATTATATATAGAACTAGTATATACATATAATTATGGAAAAAATTCATTTTATAAAAATCTGAATTTCTTTCTAAAACGAAAATGACGTTTATTTGAATAATTTATCCACCCTTCTGTTAAATATATTCACATTCCAGTTTTTATTTTTGGAAAAGCATCTAATTAAATTTAAGTGTTGAAATTGCAAGCAATAAAGATAAATTTAGCAGTTTTTTTAAACCACGCAAAGAAAAATTAGAATTTGAATTCGATCAGATTTACAATAGAAAAGAGTTATTAACTCTGAAGTACTGCGATTTTTAGTTGCGAATAACATTGAAATTACATTATATGAATATATAACTCCTAAATAACAGGTATATTTAACAATTTAATTAAAAAAAGGGAATGATAAATACTTACGCAAGTTTTATTAAAACTGAAAGTTACATAGTTGGAAATATTTGAATTTTTTCTGATGATTTTAAACTTTTTTAGGAAGCTATGCAAATATCGTATGGATATATTTATATTTCTCCATAAGGATTACAAATATATTTTTTAATTTTATGAAGCGGTGTTTACTGTTGGTGTAGTATTGAACATCATTTGTTAGCGTCTGTCTGCCTTTTAGGATATCTCACGCCTAAACAAAAAAATGATTAGAAGATAAATTCATATAAACAAAATCATTTGAAGATGATATTTCCATAAACTTTGAAAATATGTATATGCATGTTTTTACCGGTTGATACAAGGAAATTTTTTCAAAACAATATCAAAAATAAAATTCAGTGCAAGAGATATCTGCGAATAAGAACTGAACTATCCATAAAGTAATAAATTGATTAAAATTTCTTAAACAAATGGGCATTTTTTTTTTCAAATATTCATTTCTTGAGACGCAAATTTTAAGGGGGCAAATTTCGTATGGATATACTTGTATTTCTCCATAAGGATTAAATATATCTGTTGATTTTATGAAGACAAAAATGCAGTTTTCGTTATCTTTACCAAACTTAAAATCTGATTTCAGAATTTCGCCTGAAATCAAGCGATGCTTTACTTTCCAACGATCAAAAGTCTACGCGCTAACTATATTTGAATATTCAGTAGTTATTGGGAATTAATATTTCTGGGAAATCTCGAGACCGACACATGAGAAAAATGACTCCAATAGAATGAAAAATTTAAATGTTAATTTACAAAGCATCTGAAAGTTAGGATGACTAGAAATAAAGCGTAATTTAAGGAAACAATAAGTAATTTGATAAAAAATTTTGAAGATGTATGAATTTGAGGTAAATTCGCTAATGTATTTGAAAAACCTAAACAGATATTAGGCTTTTTAAAGATTCCATCCTCTTTGCTCACCCATGTCGAAAGAAAGACATTGAAAAGTTAGTTATGGGATTTTTTTTTTATTTCGTAAGATAATTTTCTTCCACGCATCATACAGTCTGCTTTTAAAGTTTAGAAAAGAATTAAGAACATGAACATCCAGCAATGTTAGTAAAAGACTTAATTTACGTTTCGATACAAATTAAAATTCTGAAACAAGGCCTTCCTATGCAAAACAGTCTGCATTACTACAAAATTTTATGCACATTCCGTCATGTGTAAAAACTTTCGTTTTAAGAAAGTATCGAGACGGGTCTCTCTTAATCTTTATCACTCCATGAAACAGCCATTATCCCAACAGAAAATCCATTAATATAGTTATATTAAAGTTCCTTTTTAAAGTAAATATAGTGCTATTTTGGGACAGACTTCATAATTTTGAACTGCGGTCAGAGGACAAAGGACAATACCCAAGCTGGTACAACCTTCGCCAAACTTCCACAACACACCAGCGGGAGGTTACGTTTAATCCCAACGGATTTTACGTACACCAGACCAGCTGACGTGACGTTTCTTCGGTGAAATCGAGTCTCGAATATGAAACCCTCCCGTTCCGAGACTGTACCACCAGCTCACCGCGGCCACGTAGAAAATCCATAGGGATAGAATAAAGGTTTTTAATGCCATAAATACTCCAATTTGGCACTAAAATGATAAGTTTTGTGCTCGCATTATAGAGAAAGTTGAATATATACTTCAGGCCATTTTTCTCAAACCATTCAGCCAAAATAAGGCATGAGACTGCGATCATTTTAACATAAATCTCTTATTTAAGTCGCTGCATCTCATCTATCGAGTTTACAAGTAAAGATGTTTACCGGAATTTTAAGGTCTGTCAGGAATTTTTGGTTTAAAGTTCGATATCTGTACATAAATCGAAACAAAACATATGCAAGAAATTTCATACATCTCGCTCTTTGCATTTTCTAGTTTAAGCATTCAGTTGCACTCGTCAACATAAAAATTAAGTGGTAATTACTTTTTATGGCCCATCTCCCCATGAAATTTCTTACCAAACATAAAAATAATGCAGTTGAATTATAAAAACAATTCAAGAGTTATCATGAAATTGACGTTTCTTGTTTTGTAAACTACAGATGAATTCAAAGCCAATTACTTTTTAATTATCTGATGCTTTAATTATTAATTTTTGCAAGGATTCAAATATCAAGATCTCCAATTTGTAAACAGCATTATAGTTAAGCACAAAACATTAATAATTTAATCTTAAGAGAATCGCATTTCTCTAATAAATTGTTTCTTACCAGACAACATATACTACTGCACTTCATATGAAAGAATTTCCCATACAATGTCAGTAAAATTCATTGTTTTCAGTCAATTTGATACTCAAAATTCACTCACTCATTTCATTAACACAATATCTGAAATACTTATTAAATGAGAAGCATTTATACGTATTGACTACTGCAATTATCTGCATAAAGTCTCACACCAATTCATTTCAGTTCCTTCTAAGTAAAACAACGTTAGATTGGTCTTTCAGGTCAATCATTTAAAAATAATAGAACTTTCGGCTCAATACATCGACATCGTGTTCAATGATTCGTACATGTTTGTCCATAGATTCTCTGTCCGAATTTCCATGTTTTGCTTGTGCAATTAAAGGAGCCCCAGTGAACAAACTGGAAGATCTGGAAATCGGACCGGTTGGTATCGGTTTCAAAATCCGATTCCTCCGAAGATTCGAATTGTAAGTAGAATTCGTGGTTGTTGAATCTGTTTGGGGTCAAATATTTTCCCTGGTTATGTAGTACTGAATTTTAGTGAAGTGGCACCAGTTGAAATATTGATAATGACTATGATTCAAACCTACAAAGTCTGTTCCATATTCCTTTTTTGTTTCTCATTAAATTGATATCAATATCTATACATAATTATAATAATTTTCAAAGTTTTTCTGTGTGTTTTGGAGCTCTACAGGCCAGAGCGGTTGACCTACAGCTACAAAATTTTGCACATACATACCTTGGAGGTTTGGAGTATGCATCTCGGAGCTATTTTTTTTGAATTTTTAATTATAATTTTAATTAATTAATAATTAAGTGAAATTTTCCGCTATAATTTCTAAAAATATTAAAACACAAAATTTATTTGTACAACCTATTGAAGATCAAAGAATTATTTTTTATTGATACTAATGATTTAACCAACAAACTAAATTTCTATTTTAATAAATTTTTAAAAAGTAATTTAATGATATTTTTCAATAATTTATTTCGCACAAAATGAAAATAAAATTTAACCTGAACGAGCACGTTACACGTACATGGGAGAAAATTAGCTTCTATCAACGTGTCTCCATCAGTCCATATTGAATCTGTTTGGGGCCAAATATTTCCCGATTATGTCTATGGGATTTGGGTGAAGTGACACCGGCTGAAGTAGTGTCAATGACATCTAATCATGATTCAAACCTACAAGGTCTGTTCCGTATTAGTCTTTATATTTCTCCTTAAAGGAATGCAAATATTATAAAATAAGAAAGACAAGTAATTAAACTGAAATAGATTCAAGGAATTCAGTTTGCTGAAAGCCTCGCTATAAATCCAATTCCTCTATCTCCTTTGAAATCAGGCTTTATGCAAGCTTTGTTTTGCGATAGTTACAGATTGTCCTGTTTATGGGGAACTGAATTTTGGAGAACAGCGATGGGTGGAAACGTCATCCATGTCATTTGATCAAGGATTAAAAGTAGCCTGTTTAGCAAGGATTAACTAATCATTGTATAGTTTAAAAACAGGGTGACGTAATTATAATGATACCAGGATTTGAGGTCATTTTGATTTTTTTATGCTTAAAATAAAAAAATAGTACAATGTTTCTTCTAACGTTTGTGTTTGTACATCTAACAAACAATCGCATCCTCACAACTCATAAATTATTTTCAAAACTGCTAAATAATCAGCTATAACAATATGTATTAAAATTTATGCTTATTTAATAGCTATTCATTATTTGTTGAAAACACTAAATTTCAAAATTGAATTGATGTATTGATTACACATTAGGATGGAATTATTTTAATATTAATAATTAACCCTTAACTTTCATTAAATCTTTTTCTTTACTTTCGTATTTGTAAAAAAGTACTTGAAAATTAATGTACCAATTTAATACTTCAAAACCATAAGCTACATTAGATATTAAAGTCTATCATATAAAGTATTCTTACATAAAGATATTTAATACTCAATCCCGTAATGTAATCAGAAACTGTATTTTCAATCAAGATGAAAAATAATTTCGCAGTAATGTGTTTTTTACTGTTTGCACTCTCTCGAAACATTGTAGTCGATATTAAGATATTTAAAAATAAAATTATGAAAAATGTGTAATTTATTGTATACTGTATTACTAAATTTAATTCATTTTAAATGAGAAAAGGAAATATGGGATTGCAACATGGAAATACATATTTGAAAATATGAAGTATTTTTATTCAATCTCCATCAGTCGTAATACAAGTAGCCATGTTTTAGAATTTGTTTAGCAACAGTACAACGCGACACATTTTTTAGTTAAAATACTTCTATCAATATAGGGATATTGTCACATAGGTACTTTAGTGTGGAACTGAATGACACACACAAGAAGTAGAGCTAAAGCGATTTATTAACTGAACTCAGAACTCTGAACACAGTGAGTGACAGATCTTCGGCTTATATACTAACAGAGAAAGCTCCAGAATACTTTTCTGGAGGCAGTAAGAAAAGTCCAGAACACTTGTCTGGTAAACTAAAGAAAGGTCCAGTATCTTCTGGAACATGAAATAAAGGAAAACATAAAAATCAAGGTATTAAATATTTACATAAACCGTGAATCGCATTGTCACTAGCGGGATTCGAACTTACGATCTCTTGATTATGATACCTGTGCCATAACCATTCGGCCATGGAGAGTTGACTGCCTCTTTTCAATGCGGCAATATGAATTCAAATATATATTGCCTATATTTACCCAGATTTTTGCTGCTTTTTAAGGAGTTTACAAATCAATTATCGAACAGCGCCAAGTTGTTTGCATGCAATGTACGGTATATTTGTCAACGAAACTCGTATTTCATTAATTATCGATGATAATCAGCATTGGAGTTTTCCTTCGTTTTTACTTCTAATATATTAGCTTTCGTCTCAATTTTTAATTTTCCTTAACTTTTCTTCTAGATTGAAGATCATATTTCACTGAATGAAGCTTTGTTATTTTTATAAAATTTAATTGAAGTAAGCATCTGATTTTTTCCAGTCTTGATGATTCTAAAAGAATTACTCATTTTTCACGTCTTTCTATGTTCCTCAAATTCATTATGCTCACTTCCGTGAGCATGATTTCATTGTATGAATGTGTAGTAGAATGTGAAGACTTATGCTCCTATTGTGCCAGAAACATGATTGTTTCTAGCCACGAACCAGAAGATACTTTCCACTTCAGTTAAGAAGTCGCTGAAGGTTGAAATCGAACAAGCTATTAGAAAATTAAATGGTAATAAAAATTTGTTTCAAAAATGAATATTTCAAAAAACTGACACCCCTTGTATGTATACTCAATTTGATTATGAAGTTCTGAGTTTATTCTAAAAGCGAAGGGAATCCGTGAAATTTTAGCCATTTATGATTTGTCTTAAAACTAAGTTTAATAGGCTCACACCATAGAGTTTCGCATCAAAATGTCATTTAGAATATATGGAAGGTTTATGTATATATTAATTTTTCAAGATATCAAATTGATATGCCTTCCGCATTCGTTCCTTTAAATTTTAGTGTGTGTATGTGTGTTTCTGAAAAAAATGAAATTTACAATCACTTCGTAGGTATTCAATCAAGACATTTTAAACAAAATTTAAATTTTAATATCAATTACGCTTTGAATGTTAGAATTAACGGGTTAACATAGGCACACGTTTCAAAATTAACGATTTACAGCAAGTCACAATTCTTTATTTTTGGATTAATGTTTACCAAAGTTTGACAGATTCATTTTGTATCCATGATTTTAAATCAGAAGCGTTTTAAAACTGGATATCAAAGAAGTGATATTTATATAGTGAAATTGGCAAAGTAATTTTCCCAATGCGAAATTGAATCAGAAATCCAGTTAGGAAAGCACAGAATATATTTTGAGCCCGATTGTAAAATTGAAGAATTTAGTAACTAAATAATTTAATATTTCATTTACTACATGTATTTCGAGTCTGCAATTTCAGCAAATAATTGAGAATAATATATGGTTATTAAAGCATTTAAATAAGTTTAACAAAAAATATTCTACTGAACATCAATGTTAGACAAAGATATTTGAATAGTAAGCATTCGTCAGCAAATTGGAAACCGTTAAGATCATAATTGTACGTTTAATGAATAAAATTCAACAGTAAAAAACGAAATGTTATTTAGATGCAGAACGTTATAGACAAATCGATGCCAGATGTGCAGAAATAAAAAGGAATCTAGTTGTATGTTAGGAATTGTAATATAATTATTCATGTGACAGTACCATCACAAACAACCGTTATCAACATCAAAACACCAATTCCAGCGATCAGGTAGGGAGCGAGCGGCTTCAATGTAACAACTAGGTTGTTGACGAATCCTGGCCACCTGGCCTCTCATTATGTACGAACTTTGCCATAACAAAACTTTGTGGATTATGTGATGCACAGTTCCTATATTTATCAGCAGTTCAACAGCATTTTCAAATGCGACTTTTTCCATACATCCTTTTCATTTTGCTATAACTTTGAGGCAGTTGCACTTCTGCGGAAAGAATTTGGATTACCAATTTGGAGATATCCAATATGCAACAAACTGCTGAAACAACTTACGAGAAATGAAGATCTAGCCAGAAAACGTTAACTTCGCTACATATGTACAACTGCAATATCCTAAACGCCATTTATCGGCTAACACATTAACTCGCAGGAATTTGATAAGGTGAATAAACAGCAACGTCGTGATGTTTCGGAGTTCCGCGATGTGACAAAGTGGTGAGGAACACCTCCACACCATAATATAGGATAACAATTATAATTTGCAAGTTTAAGAAAAAGAATCAGTAGACGAGCGCATAAAGCTCTAACATTATGAAATTTGCCAATAATATTTGTTATGATCAAACTATCAATAGAGAAATATTTTATTTAGTTAGAAAGGAGATATTTATTGAATTTACGTTGAAAGTGCCTCTACTTAACTCATGGTTAATTATTTTCGAAAAACATCCAAAAAGGATTTCGGTCATGTAACTCATCGTATCTATCCAAGGTTGAAATAGAAATAATTATGAAAAACTAATCCTCCATACTCAACGAAGTTATCATTTTAGGTCTTTTTACAGACGGGGAATTTATCTAAATATTGTCAATGGCTGCTCTATGCCTTTTCGTAGAAATAGCCAACGCAGGATCATATGCTGGTAGTTGTAGAAATTCGTTTCGAATCTTGGATAATTTTCCCGAAAATTTTAATTAACATTCTTATGATAAATTTCAAGACAAGATCAATTTGGAGGTTATCAGGAAGTAATTTTCTTCTGTACCAGAACGCATCAATTTTCATCAATTGCTTATTTTGAATAACTTGAAGATTCTATGTTTTGGGCTTCTTAATGTGGCGTTTAAAACTACCTCTAGGTATTTATACCCTTTGATCCAGGTGACTTACCGGTCGAAAATTTTGATTGGCTGGTCATTTTGAATTTAGTGAAAAGAATTCACTAAAAGGGAATTAAAGCGAAGATCTTAAGTGCAAGATGTATCTAAATAAAAACAGAGGTGAGAACAGCCCATCAACTAAATAGTTTCGAAATTGAGCCAATATCTTTAATTCTACATCCAATTGTACTTAGAATCTGTCAAATGCAGCCTCGTGCATTTTAAATATCTGGCAGAAATCAATTCCATTTTCTCTCAAGAGGCAGCTTGAGAAATGGTACCTTAATGTCGTCCTATTCTGCAACCATAGAGCCATGAGGGCCGATATATACCTACAAAGAATGGATCAAAAGTGAATTAGTATTAAGCAAATTAGATGTGTATTTCAAACACTAGAAAACAAGTTAAAATCGCTGATAAAAAGGGAAAAATGGAGACGTATAAAACTCATGCTGAGCTCTCAAGTCGAGTATTTGAAGCTTTCACATTTCCAATAAATGACGATTTTGATATTGGACATTTTGAATGTCATGCGTATACACATTAGTGAAAATCCATGCCACTCTTGATAAAAATACTTTGTGACAGCAATAAATACGTATTGTAGAACCTGAAATGAATTATTTTCTTTCACAAAAGAGTAAAAGAGTTAACCTGTATGGTGGAGGATTTCCATATCCATACTAAACAGCCCGAATTTTCCCAATTTAGTTCAGTTATATTAATGTCCCGTTTTAACGCAACACTAGGTCTATTTTGGGACGGACCTTGTAATTTTGACAAGCGTAATTTTGACACCCGAGATGGCACCCCCTCTCCACACCACACCATACCAGCGGGAGGACGTTTGGCCTGGACGGTTTAACATGCACCAGACCCGCTTGCACGACGGTTCTTCGGTGCAATAGGGTTTCGAACCTGAAACCTTCCAGTTTTCAAGCCGTGACCTTACCACCAGACCACCGTGGCCCCCCGAATTTTCCCAGAGAGAATGATAGTAAAAGAAACTTCTGAAAGGAAATCTAAATCACCTACGGTATTCACGTCAGTAATAAAGCCTATTCAAGTACTGATGGGCAACCAAAGTTTTAGACATTATCGGCGACCTTTTATTAAGGAGACATAGTAAAAGCATTTATTTTAAAAAGCTAGCATTTTATTTATGGCAACTTAAAGATTCAGAACAGCGAGGTACGTTATTTCCTATTTAATTGAGAACTGCACTGATGCCTGATGAAGTTTAGAATTTAATGTTATCGGAAAACGACAATTCATAGAAAAGAAGGTTTCCTATATACGTCTCTTAATAACACCTTAATATTGATATCATTTATACAATGAACGCTAAATTTGCTTGTCGCATATTAATATGAACTTACTGAATATTTTGCATATTACAAATGTTGAAGCAGTGCCTTAAACTGATCAAATGAATATCACCGTGTAAAATGAAGATAGCTTGAACAGAAGAGAGCATGGGAATTGCATGAATTTAGTTTGGTTATATTAATGTCCCGTTGTAAAGCAACACTAGGGCTATTTTGGGACGGACCTCGTCATTTTGAACCGCGGTCAGATGACCAGGACGGCACCCGAACTGGCACCCCCCTCTCCACACCACACCAGCGGGAGGACGTTTGGCACGACGGATTTAACGTGGAACTGACCCCCTTACAGGACAGTTCTTCGGTGGAATTGGGTCTCGAACCTGAAACCCTACGGCTCACAAGCCAAGACCTTACCACCAGGCAACCGCGGCCGCTCGGGAATTGCATGGAATCGTTTTCATAAGAAATTTATTGTAGCCTCCATACAAGTCAGTTGTGAAATCTGATTTTTTCCAAATATATATTAAAGATAATATGTTTATTTACTAAATAAAAATTGTATAACATGCTATAAATTTCGGCTACTTTACATATTTAAAAATTCACCACACAAAACTGCATGTGACAGATTGTATAGTTGACAGAAAACAGAAATATGACAACATTAATGCACAAACGACTACAAATTTTCGGAAACTTTTTTTGCAATGCTTTACGAAAGACGCTATAAATGCTATTTGTATGTTTCAGTTTTTTAATTATGTGTTCAAAAAGATTTTGTTTGAGAAAATAAAAGACTAAGTTTTGTACAGCATATTATACTAACGGTTTTTATAATAAGCACTTTTCTATTCGAAACTCATGATCTTAAATATCATTGCAGTCAACGCTTTACCCTTAATTGAAACGAGTAGGAATGTACTTCCAAGAACTATCCTCTTGCTAATCAAGTGTTATCTTGTATAAAACTAAAGTAATCAGGACGAGGCCGTGGGCGCCACAAGGTCTCAAATTTACATTTTCACACATGAGAGACGTATTTTGGGGGGTGAGAAAACTAGCCGTGTATTAATCGGATGTCAATAGAGAGCTGTTACAAAAAACGCCTATTAACTAAACATTTTTCATGATTAATCATTGTTAATACACAAATATCAGAAACCCGAATATTTATTTCAGTATTTCCTCTTTATTGACTAGCTGAAAGAAAAGCTGTAACAACAAGATGGTATTTAAGATTTCAGTCCATTTAGGAATATTCTTTCAATATGGAAACAAATTGTTAGTAATATTTTTCGTTAATGGAGCTAAAGATGATAGTCATACATTGCTTTCAAAGTGTGCCAACAAATCCAGACCAACAAAGTTATTTCAATTCAGAACTAGTTTACTGACAAATCATTTGACAAATGAACCAGAAAGCATTTTGATAAAGGCGTAATGCATTCGTTCCTATTTATAAATCATCCCTTAATGAAAATACAAGGAATTGCACATATTCCATAAAATTGAACTTTCTCAGCGGCCACAAAGATATTAGCTAACTAAATTTGAGCAACAAAATATTTAATAAATAAGTTTTTTTTAATGGCTAACCAAATCTATCTATATACTAAAATTTAAAATAATTTGATATCTTTAAATGTAGATACAATTTTATTCAAAAGTCACATGAAGCAGCTTTCTACACGGAGTCGTGTTTCATTCGCATAACGATATTTGAAGTGGTGCCCATTCAAAGGCTCTCCAAAAATCTCCAGCTCTTTCCAAATATTTCTTAAAAATAATAAAATGGTATCCAGACAATTAAGAAGTAAAAATTTAAAGATTCATTACTACAACTTGTAAAATTATTTAATATGCAGTTTACTTATTCAAAATAGTGTCAGCATATACTAATGCAAAGGAAACTAAAGAGTATTGAAATAAATATTTTTGGGGAAAAGTAATTTGATTTTTTGTAATGTTTAGCAGGCAATAGATTTCGAAGTATTTTTCTTTTATTTCCTTATAGAGAACTTTGTCCGCTTATTTAACAGAAATTTGCTCGTAAACTCTTAAAAAAATAAAATTCCTGAAAAATTCTTTGATTTCACACAATGGTGAAAGGTTTTACTAACATTAATAGATATCAAAGGGAATACTTGCATCACAATCATAGTCGTAATCTTCCAAAAGAGGATCACAATACTCCTCAGGTGCATTTTCACCTCTTATTTCATGCATGCATGGCGGCTCCAAAAAACTGGAATGGAATAAGATGACATTTTGAATTAGAAAATAAAACATGCACACTTTAGAAAAGTTTAAGTTTAAATATGTTGAACAGAAACCAGGGCCTTTCGAACATATCCGTAGAATATTGCCGCATTGAAGAAAGAGTCGAATCTCCATGGCCGAATGGTCATGGCACTGGTCTCATGATGAAGAGACCTGGGTTCGAATCCCGCTAGAGACAATGCGATTAATAGTATATGTAAATGCTTAATTGTTTGATTTTATGTTTTCCTTTATTTCATGTTCCTGAAGATACTGGACATTTCTTTAGTTTACCAGACAAGTGTTCTGGACTTTTCTTACTGTCTCTAGAAGAGTATTCTGGAACTTTCTCTGCCATTATAAAAGCCGAAGATTTGACAGTTACTGTATTCTCAGTTCTGTGTTCAGTTAATAAATTAGTTCAGCTCTACTTCATATGTGTATCATTGAATTCTATACTAAAGTATCTACGTGACAATATAATATTTTGGTTCATAGTACAGTACTCCGTTAAAATTTTGCATAAGCGCATTGTTAAAATTATTTCAAACTGCTTCTTATACGCGTGAATTCTTTTGAAAACTATTTGTCTGAAACATTCTTAACAAGACATTTTTATTTTAAAAACAGAAGATTGTGCGTGGAGATTTGTAGCATCTGAAGAAAGATAAATTGAATAAAGAAAAACTGAACTGAATAAAGAAAATTAAAAATAAATCTTTTTCATAAAGTTATTTAAATCGTGTTTTTAAGTGGCGAACCATTTTCTTCGACAATTTCAATATAATACAATATTCAATATAATTAAATATATTTCAATATTTGAAAGATAGCAAATGTTTAGATCTTTCTTTACATCTTCAAAAGAGCATATAACTGATGATGTTCCAATATTTAAACTGTACTGTGACGTTGGCCTTACAAACACAAGTAAGCCAAGAAAGCAAGTCCGTACATGAAAGCTTAAAATAATACGTTTTTAAATGGTACAATTTTCAATGGTGCAAATATGACTACATTATGCTTGCGGCTATTTTTTCATGTGCCGTAATACCAAAATAATTGGATAAATTATGTTTTATATTTTAAATGAAAGACCGAAATTTCTCGGTTTACTTAACAAACGTTTGCTTGAAAAATGTTGTCATTTACATACGGCGTATTTATATACGCCTATTTATATTATACATGTATTTATATACACATACTTAAACTTGCTTTTTTACTTAACCCTTTGGGTACATGTGAAAAATCTGAACATTCCGTGTTTGGATTTGTGTTCCCATTTTTTTGTAATTCTAATTAACTTAAGTTATCTCAATATCATGCAGCAGTATATATATTCTGAATGATAAGAAAAATTAACTCTTAAGCAAAAAATCCTACCTTAACATGTTCATGAAATTAAATACAATTTAAATGCAAAAATCGTTTTAAATAAACGCAGTCAAAGGATTAATTGTTAACCGATTACTGTAAAGATGAAAATTTATTTTTAATAACAACCGATATTAAGAATTTACATTTGGCAATACATTAGTACTAACAACAGAAATATCGGATAGCAAAGAACCTTTCAGGAAATTTTAAATTGATTTTTTTCTCAAATTAATAACTAATGTAGCAAATATCAATCTTAAAAATTCATTTATCTCATGGCCAAATTAATTTTTTTTTTCAAATTCAAGGTGAGAATTTCAAACTATCGTTACATGCGAGCCAAAATGCAAGATTAAGAATATCCTTCATTGATAACTTTCGATTAATCATTAACAGTTTCAGGCGAGAGTCATAAAACATTTGAGAGTCGCTCGCTAGAAGTACACAAAACCAACAGAAAATGAAAATTAGCATTTTGAATTCTTACATGTACTTATAATTAACAAATGCGAAAATCAGATAAAGCGCCAAGTTACTTTTTAAATAAATGCTACTTTAACTTAGAGAATTTTTGAGTTTAATTCTTTAGATTTTTCGGTTTGATAAGTCATATCAGCTTAAAGGATTATTAATACAACAGTAAGGCTAATACGACTTCTTTTCAGAAATAAAGTTAAATTTTTTTTACCAAATACAACATATACTTCTGTACTTGACATGGAATTAACATCTTTGGATGTCGAGAAGATTTTGATTAACATTTAATTCAAAATGGCACATAAAATTCCTTCACTCAATTCAAAACCTGAAAACTAAATTTTCTGCAAACCTAAAAGCATTTATATAAAGCGAATGCTACATTTATCTGAATTGCCTCTCACCAATTCATTTCAAGTCCTTCCAAATGAAAGGGCGTAAATGGATTATTCTTCCGTTTCATTTATTTCAGGTCCAATGCTATGCCCATCGTCATTAAATGATTTTCCTATTTTTTTTTCAAAGTCGCATTTGAACCATTGAGAAATCCGTGGTGATTAAGTGGTGAGATCTGGAATTCGAATATGTTGGTATCGGTCTGAAATCCTATTTCACTGTAGATTCACTGTGTAAGTGGACCTAGGGGATTTTAAATCTGTAGGATCCATATTTTTTCTTAATGACGATATTCCTGATTTTATATGACACAGACCTGGATATTCGGGATCGAAGACATGGTGGCCATCATGCTGCTCGAAGATCATAAAATGCATAATCTCTGTAGCTCTTATATTGTTGGCCTGGATGTTTTATGCGAAGACACTGGTTGAAATACCTCTTACAAAAAATATCTCTTTCAATATCAGATCAAGTTATACCTGAAACACCTCTTGTTTTGTTAACACAAAATTTTGGTGTAGAAATATCAATTGAAATATTGTCGTCGTCATTAGATCACAGATCAAACTTAAAAAAAAATCCATTCTAAATTTGTCATCTTTTTTCTTAAAGACGGGACCAAAGTATAACTGGATCGTGCTAAAGCAATTCAGTCCGATGAATTCGTTGCAGACCCGATATTTTCTCAATGTCTGTCTTAAATATAAGCGTCATGCACACTAATTTCTGTGATAGTCAAAAATTCTTCCCCTACCTGGGAATGGAATTTCAGAGAACGGCTGCTGACCCAAACGCAGATATCGTTCTTTGCCAACTGATTAAAATTGCGAATACTAATTTTCGTGCAATTCTAAATCATGATAATGTCTGTACATATTCGATTTTTAATGTTTCAAGCTGCTTAAAAATAATACACTTAATAGGTATTTTACGCATCTTCAGTAATGTATTTAAACAGATGAATTATTCCAGTAAAAAAGAAATGGGGAAAATGCAACTGAAATCAAATAATGCGACCTAGGAATTTTGTTTAATATCTCCACCTTGTCTTTAAATTCTTTCCAAAGGAAAAAAAAAAGGAATTATGAAGGGTTTTTCTTGTACTGCGTAGCCAAGAGAATTATATATTACAATTACCAGTTCAATCTGAGGAATTCTGAGTGGCGTATAAATCAAATTTTTATTTCTATAAGCAATTTCAAAGAAATTCATCGATGGGAAGACAGTATATTCGCATGTACGTCAAGATATTAGCAAAAAAAATTTTTTAAAACAAAAATAATTAAATTTAGGTCAGAGTATTTTCACTTGAAATGTGCACATGCATCGTGTTTCCGATTAGATCTCATAATTACTCCTTACTCCTTTCTTTATAAATTACAAAAAAAAAAAAAGACATGCTACGCTTTTTTAAAACAGCGAATAATACACAAAAATTATCTAGAACTTCGCAATTAATCCAAATACATCGTATTTTAGAGATGCAAAAGAAAATTACTTTCAAGTAAAAAGAACCACCAAAGGATTAAAAGTGCACATAGCTATCGAAACAAACACTTTAGTCCTTGCATAAGTCCAAGAAGATAAAACACATCAATTAAATAATATCCCCTTTTTCAAAAAATTATGTTTACTAATATATCTATACTGATATAAAGCTCAATGTGTGTGTGTGTGTGCGTTGGCGCTCTACAGGCCAGACCGTTTGACCTACAGCTACCAAATTTGGCACATGTATACCTTGGAGGTCGGGACTATGCACCTGGGGTCTCTTTTTTGATTTTTTAATTATAATTTTAATTATTAATTAAAAACTAACTTTCCCACCAAAAAATCTTTTCATTTTCCCCACCGCTAAATGAGTAAGAATTAAGTTTTTTCCCACGCTAATGAGGCTAGGCTTAACATTTTTTGGCCGATTATTTCAAATGATTCTGTTGATTTTCTTAATGTTTGATGCGTATAAAATTAAGCATTGTTAATTTATCGAACTTTCAGCTTCGTTCTGAAGTAAGTTTGAATTAAAATAAAACAGAATAAAGGAAACTAAAAATTTCTAATCTGAATAGCGTTACCCCAACTGGAGTATAAAAATTCACCCATTTGCGTTACCAATTGGCTTTGAAAATCCAAGCATGCGCATTGTGTTCAGATTGTTGACAACTATTATCAACAGATGCGGACTTGATTTAAATTATTTTTAGGTGTATGCTTTTGTAATTAAATTGCATTTATGTTAGTAATATATATTTTTGTATATGCTTATAGTTTTAAGTACATCGTTTTTTAAGTAGTTTTTTTAACCTCTTTTCGACCGATTATTTTAAACGATTATGTTTATTTTCTTAGTGTTTGATGTATTTGATATTAAACATTGTTAATGAATCGATTTACTCATGTTGAATCTGAGAAAATTTTGTTGATAAATTCTTGAGATATTACATACATTAAGAAAGACATTCTTTGGTGCCCTTAAAGTTTAAACGCTCAGTGACTCTGTTTTCTGTAATCATATTATAAAAAAATGATTTGTTTTAGTAAAAAATATTATTATATTAATTACAGATTAATCCTTTTCACTTTAATTTAAAGCATAAATTCTACTGGAGCTAACAGAAAATTAGAGAGATACATATTACGTTATGACTGAAGGCCTTTATAATATTATGAATTAATTATCAGACTGACAAGATTGGCGGACTGGCTGGTCGCCAAAGGTGGCTAGTATATATGCATACAAAATAGGCAATCCACCTTGTTAGCAAAATTTGCCCGAAAAAATTGTTCCCTTAAGAAAAGAATTCTCATCAAAAATTTAGAAAATAGCAAGAAGATATTAAGCTTCGACTAGCTTTTAAATTACAATCAAAGATTTTCCAAGCTTTTCTATATCCATTTTTGTGTAACACAGGTTTGGATTAATTTCTGGAATTAATACATGCTGTTTAATAAAATACATGATCTTGTACCTTCTGTTAAAGATGTCAAGTCTACTAGTGCAAAAATTAATTTTTAAAATACTTTTCAGGTAATTCTACATCTATATGTTTTATAGATAGGTTGACCCATTTCACTTCTATCTGAGAAAACCAGGATCCTTATTAAAAATGATTTTAATTATTCCCATTTTCACATACTTAATAAAAATTCCGTTCCCAATTCTATTGTTAGAATAACTCTACCAAAGTGACCTTCTTTGGTCAATGAATCAGTTTATATTCTATATAAGGCAATTCGGAAGATCCTTCATAAAATAATAAAAGTACTGAATCTAAAAGAAAACAGAATACTGTGTGGTGCAAAAATAAGCCTCGCACTTATTGAATTGCAAAAGAAACTCTTCCCTGAAAAGAATCATCTCAAAATTATTGCTCTTTCAACACCCCCCCCCTCCACAAAATTTTACCCCAATTCACTAAGTGCTAATAATCTTTCAATTACAAAAATTTTCAAATAAATGTGATACTGAATCATTTGCCGAGATTTCATTGAATTATAATTGTATCAACATATTCAAATATAGGGGTAGAAGAGATTACAATTTCAGGGAAGAAAACCTTTCATTCGGGGTTTCACATGGCTTAGACATGCATGATATCAATGGATAGATGCCATTTTTAAGTAACTGAATATATCGTTTCAAATGATTAATTAATTTTTCAAATGATGCAAGTTATATTCTCGCATCCTCTTTCTTAATAATAGGAACATAAAATCAACTGAAATTCGCAGACATATTTAAGAAGTGTACAGACAAAAGTAAGAGTAAAGTATATGAGAATATGGTAAGGTGATATGTGCGAAGTTCCAATGAAGGACGTGATAATGTATTAAGGAATCTGTTTTTACTTTGTGTTAATGCGTTGTTGTTTGTTGTTTCTTATGGCACTTGCTACGGAAAAGCCCGCTGTTCGAAGACAGCCGATTTTAGTCTAAGGGGGAGAGCCTCTTGTTTTTATCGTAGAACCAACTAGGGCCAAGAGTACGACTTGACTACTCATGCAACACTCATTCGCTCGCACAACCCCCCTTTTTACAGGAGGGCACATTCACACACCTCACAGATAGAACACAGAAGTAGGAGAACAACCATGCCCAAACCAAGACTCGAACCCGGGAGGCCCAGATCACGGGGAAGACGCGCTACCCCTATGCCAGGACGCCGTCTTGTGTTAATGTAATATGTCTAATGTCATATAAATTTTTATCTATATACATGTACACTTGTTTATTACTATGGTATCTTTACCACTATGATGAAGATACCTTTTGAGCCATTATTTAAATTTGAGGAATAATACCTTAACTTTTTGTTTTAAGAACGGAAAGTCAAAAGCGTGGCAAGAATTTTTTTTACAACATTTTTCAAAAAATTGACTAAAACACTTCCATAGTAAACTGAAAAAGCCAAGACTCAAATAAGGTGGAATTTTCATTTCTTTCCTCATCAATAGAAAACTACAACGGTGGACCACGCCAAAGAAAAAATTGGAATTGAGGAATGTTCCTCATTTATAGAAGTTTCTACTTTTGGGTCTAATGTTTAGAATGGTAAAAAAAATCATTATTAATAAATGTATACTAAGCATCTCCTATTAAATTGTCATGAATTATAAGTTTCAGTAGTTCATAAAGTTCAGAATCTGTTCAAATGCGAAGAAAAATAATTCCTTACTAATTTCTTTATAATTCCTTATTTTAAATTGTGTCGAATCAAACGCATTAAATAATCCAAATTCTAAACAAAATTAATAAATCTTGCAGAGCATAAATTTAGAGTTCCCGATAGAATTTGTCATTAAACATGTTAATCGTTTATATTTAATTTCTGAAGAATGCATTTTTCCCATCCCTTTCTTTTTATTTATTTGCATTTACAATTTATCCTTCATTCAAGTAATTTTATATTTCCTGATCCTATTACAAATCAGAAAATACAGCACAAAATTAAGATTACTACCAATTTTTGAACTACAAGATAAATATTTCTTAGACCAAACAAATGTTTTTGAAATCCAACAAATGATATTGTGTTTTGTTATTACTTAGAGGGATTCATAAGAAACCATTCATTGACAACAATTTAATTGACAATAATTCATTGACGATAAAAAATTCATGGCATTTTAATATTCAATTCAAAATTGTTCCAAAAGTTCAAAATCAACACATCCAATAAGGAAAAAAATTTTTGATCTCAAAACGACTTCAATTTGTTGACTTGAAAAATAAAATTCTAAAATAATGGAATCGGCTTCAAACATATTGCTTAGCAATTATGTTAAAATATAAACAAGGCTTAAAAATAGAAAAGCAAAAATTAGATGTTCTAAGTGAAAGAAGAACTCTTAAAATTGGAAACTGAAATAAACAATTAGGTAAGCAATACATATAAAATTTGTCAGGTTTATATAAAACCATCATTTACTGTTATCTGGATAGAACAAAAATCATAAAGACCTCGTTTTAATTTTCGAAATATTGTATAATTTTCTTTATATGCAATTCTCTCCGGAGGAAATATTTGACAAATAATTTAACAGTTTTAGAGTAAAATATTTATTGGTTCATTTAACAGGTTACAATATTCCATACATATCAATAATGGTCCAACATTTATTTAGTTTCAATGAAATTGACAAAATGCATACGTTGGAAATGCAATTAATGTTGTAGATTCGTTGTCACATCATTTAGATGTTCTGGAAAGTCACGATTATCACCTGCCAAGGTTGAATCGAAAATAAATTATAATTAAAAAATAACTCCTGTCGCTTTTGTATGACATTTTATTGTATAAAATAATTATTTGTCCTTGTATATTTTAATATTGTTACGAACATAAATTAATTCCTCTAATAAGTTCACTTTTAATGCGTTATGGCGACACATTCATCAGGCATCAGTAACAAATAATAAACATTTATTAATGCGAATATACAGACAAATAGACAGACGAGGCACACCCAAGCAATACACAGCGCACGACAATGACATGGAGCTCGAAGTAGCCAGGGCGAGAACTCATTCAACTAATAACTTGATCTAAACTCAAATTAGTGCCTCCATCTCGGTCTCTCGGCTTTTTATAGTTCCTGTGATATAGAGGACAAATATCACCTTAAATTGCGTCCTAATGAACCTATCACCAAAATTCTTGAAGTTGCTGGTATCATCCCTTTTGTTGCCAAAATCGTTCCCAAGTGGACAAAAGTTAGACAATTTGTCGCCAATCCCGAAGGTCATTGATTCGGTATTACACCAGCATCCAACAGAGTTGACCATAAAACTTTCTTTCCTTCAATTGAACCAATATTGCATATTAGTAATGTTTTATTTTTATATTTGCTTTACAAGCAATTGTTAGTGAAATGGGAATTCCCAGTAAAAAAACTATTCAGGTTCTTGATATTTCATGATAATTTTAATATATTAAGTATCAGTAAATGTGTCGAATCGTTTCAAATGCGAGAATGATTTGACTCTAGGTTCCTTTTACTAAAAAGCTAAATAAAAATTGCATTTTTTAGTTAAATTCATATCCAAAGTGAAGAATTTTATACATAATTTTGTAGTTTTAGAATAAAATATTTCCATTTGATTTATAATTTGCAATATTGAATATACAGGAATAATGGCTTAATTTTTACCATTTTAACTGAAACAACTCCCATTTAATAAAAAACATATGTTGGAAATGCAAATGTTGAAGATTCTGTATTCCATTATTCAGGTCTTCTGACGGGCCAATAATATACCTACAATGAATTAAGCAAAAATAAATTACGTCTAAGCAACAAAGGGGTAATCTAAGAATTACTTATATGAATGGAAATGTATACAAGAAAACTAATGCTTACTTGAAATCTTATCAAAAGTGAATAATTTTATAAATAGTGTTAGTTTTAAAGCAAAAGATATTTCCGCAATTCATTTAACAATTTAGAATATTTCATACACAGCAATAATGGTCAAATATATTTTTGGCATTACCGAAATAAATTTTCCGAATGCGAATGATGGAAATGCAAATGACAATTCTTCATCCCTGCAATGAAACCTTCAATAAAGTCATGATTATTCCTACAAAAAATGAGTCAAAAATAAATTAAGCTTAAGGAAAGAAAAGTTATATTAACTAGGACAAAAAAAAATTCTTAAAAGTCAATGAAATATATAAATAAATCAAACATTTGAAGCCTTCATGTTTCTGAATCATTTAAATGAAGGTCTTAATGGATTAATTTATGCATATTGAAAAATGTTGGTAGTATTGATAAAAAGTGCTCGGAAGACAATTTGTACTTTGTCAAAACGTTAAGAAAAAAAAATTCTCTTCAGACACTTCTTTTCCTTTCATACCAAGATAATTTAAAAACTGCTTTCATTCACTTTCAGAACGTCGTTTTTAACGTATACATCTAATTGGTTTTCTCTAACTTCTTCAGGGACCTTTAGTATGCCTATTACTTCATCCCTAAACAATTCTGCCAAAGTGCAAGCAAAAAATATATTAACCCCCCCGGGGGGGGACGTCTAGAAAGCTGTTCTTTGCTTGAAGTATGAAGTTTTAAAAGTGCTCGAGGGTTTATTGCTTAGTTCCGATATTCAATTTTAAAAAAGGTTTACGTTTAAACCAGCATGAATGGTCACCCAGAAACATTCCCTCGTTCTCTTTAATAAAGGCATTTTTCCCTACCTCTGCAAAAAATTGTACACCGCCTTACCCGATGTACATTAGGGGTGTTCAGATTTTATTTTCATTCATGAGAGCCGTGTGCTTCGTGATATATTAAAGAAAATTATCACTTGGATAGGAACTGCATGGTATTGCCAAAATCCGTTATGAAAAATCGATCTATGGCACGAATCCAGCTATACAATCGTATAAGATTAGTTCCCGAAATGCGATTAATGCACAACTAAACGAAATTCGAATTTATGTTTCAGGAAATTCAAATATTCAGGAACATACAATAATGGGATATTTTTTAGTCAATGAATTTGTACCAACATCGCATGTTGAATTGCCATAAATTATGAATGTTCAGCTCTAATTTTTAAAGAACAGCATCTGCTCAAGTGTAAAGAAAATAAATTCAATTTTTTCTTTACTATTCCTTACCGATTATAATTGTGTTGAATCAAATTATGACTGCATTAAATGATAATTTATATTTTTAAATATAATCTATCAAGTAATTTAATATTTCTTGTATTTAACTAATGTTTTTCACATCTAACAGTGGAGATAGTGTTTTTCTTATTGCTTAGAGAGATTCATAATAAACACTTCATAGACAATAAACGAGACGGCAATTCCAATACCAATATAATTTTAATTCAGTACAATAAAATTAAAGACAAATTGATAACAACGTAACAATTGTAGGTAATACACATTTAAATGTACGTTATGTAATATTCATAAAAAAAATAATTTACTGAAATTTACATTAACTGAAAATCCTTATTATCATTGTAAAATTTTAAAAAAATTTATACACAATTCATATCCTAAATGAAGGATTTTATAATTAATGTTGCAGTTTTAGAGTACAATATTTCGTAATTTAAACATAAATAGCAATGATTTTTTTTAAATATCACTAATGAATTTACAAAATCACATGTTGGTAATGCAAAATACACTGCCGAGACGTAAACAAGCAGTAAACAGTAGCACTTCGTTCAAACAGAAACACGCAAGTAGCACAGCAATACGATTTTCGAAGTAAACAGGAAGATAACTCCTTAAACTAATAACTTGAGTTGACCTCACTACTGCATCTAGTTCGGTCTCGAGGCTTTCTATAGTTCCTGTGATACAGCAAAGAAAGACCTCGCAATGTCACCTTTAATCGTGTCCTAATGGACCTATCGCCAAAATTCTTGAAGGTTCCAGTATCATCCATTTTGTCTCCAAGTTTCAAATGGTCGCCTTGCCTGGGAATTATTGGATGTTGATCGGATACTGGATCAATATCCAATAGATCTGGCCGTAAAACAGTCTTTCATACTGTGGAACCAACTGCTGGGAAGCGACATTACAGATTAGTAACTATTTTATTTTTGTATTTGCTTTACATGTAAGTTTGAAATTCGTAATAAGTAAAGATCTATTGTTTAGTTAAAATTATATCCAAAAGCAGATTTTTCATGCACAATTTTGCAGTTTTAGAATAAGACAAACTTTTTTGTTATAACTGAAATAACTCACAATTTAAAAAGTATATGTTTGCAATGTGCATGGAGGCAACTACATCTTCATCCCAGCAACTACATCTTCATGGTTATTCCTTGATGGTTTTCGACTGTTATGGTTATTCCTTGACAGAATTAAAAATAAATTACAGCTAAGCAACAAAAATTATGTTTCATAATGACTTATATGAATGGAAATATACATAAAAACTAATGCTTACCTGAATTCCTATCAGAAATTAATGAATTTATAAATAATGTTACAATTTCGAAGTAAAAATATTTTCTTAATTTATTTAACAATTTACAAATATTTCATTCACAGCAATAATGGTAGAAAATTTTAGTAATGCCAAAATAAATTCTACAAATAGATGATGGAAATGCAAACGGTGACAATTCTTAATCTTTACATTGAACAGTGAAATCTTCAGGACAGTGATTATTCCTACAAAAAAAAGGAATAAAAATTTAGTCTAAGGAAAGAAGTTTTAACTATGACAAAAATTTTATTCTTAAAAGTGAAAAGAATATAATTAACAAATCAAACTTTTGAAGTATTCATGTTTATGAATCATTTAAATGATACAATTCCTACTTTGACAAAGTTTAAGAAAAAATTATCCTTTACACATTTCTTTTAATTCCAAGAAAATAGGAAATCGCCGTGCTTTAAATTTTGAATACAAGAAATGCTTTCAATCACTCCCACAACGTCGTTTTTAACGTGTGTATCTAATTGCTTTTGCCTAACGTCTTCACGGACATTTAGTATGTCTTATACTTCAACTACCAAACATTTCTGCCACAATGCAAGCAGAAACCATATCGACTCTAAAAGTGAAAATATTTGTTCTTTCCGTAAGACTAATATACTCGTACAACAGCGCGTTTGCACAGCTGCATGAAAACAATGCTTACTCTAAGCATGATTTTAATATCATTCCCAGTTATATTTCCCATTTTTCATCCCCGGGTTGCTATCAAAAGACAAGAGATTTATTAAAGATACATACAATTTCAGGTGAAATATAAATAAAGTGACAAGTAAAAAATATTTCCTTCAACTTTCAAAATATCTACCAAGATATTTCATACACGAGAACAATCTAAATTTCAAAGAAGGTTTGAAAATTCAATAGATAATTTGTATTAATAAAATAACCGAAAAATTAATAAAATATACGAGTCTTTCAACTATCGATTTCTTTAGATATGCAAATTTCAAAAAGGCAAATTATGCAAGGATTTTTTTTATTTTAATAAGAATGTGTAATATATTTGTCGTTTTCAGGAAGAAACCCAATTGGAATAATCTTAAAACTTTATTGTATACTCTAATAAACCTACCATACCAGATTACTCATTGCATGGTGTTGGGGTACAATAGTTACGAAATATTATCCTTTGGTATCAATTTATCATTTTTACCGAATTTACCCTGTTATCCTCGGCGAGTGTTTCGGCTATTTATCCATGGTGCGCGATTAAAAGAATCAAAAGCCGAATCGTTTTTTGTTGCATTCTTAAACAATTAAAGAATAAAATTACAAAAATCCTGTACCAAATTTCATATATTTTAGTCCGCGTTTTTGAATTGTCAGGTTTACATGTTTTAGAAAATACAGGCGGTCGACAGCTGATTGGATTCAGCTAAATTTGACAGACATCTATACTATGAAAAGAATCTATACTATGCTACAGGCATCCATATAGCTCTGTTCAGTTTGCAATTATCAGATTCAATTAGAACAACTGAACCGATTTTACTCAGTTTGATAGAAATATTCAAATCCGATAGATTCTACACCAAATCTCAATTGCCGAGTTTAAAGATTTGGAGTTATCTTTGTCGAAAATAGACAGACATCTTCCAAAACCGTGTCTTACGAATTCAGCGAGATCAAAATCTCTGTTCAAATTTTTTACTATCACTATACAAGCTTCAAGGAGGCAAATTGCACATGGAGACATTTCTATCTTCATATGAATCGGTAATATATTTGCAGGAAGGGAAATTGCAGGTTCCGTTGCAATAACCAAATTGACTCAAAACTTGAGCTCTAAAATTTACTTATAATTGCGATTAAATTTTTCACTTATGAAATTTACAGATTGGCGAAAAAGATTTAAAGAGGACGCATACACACACACACACACATTTTTAAGTTTATGCTAACTTTTAAAAAGGGTATTATATGAATTTAACTACTTCATTATAGGTATAAAAACCTTTTAATAATGTTAATGTTGGCTACGTACCTGAATTTTCATTCAATTTATAGTCATTAATTGATATCTGAATTTTCGAACAGCTAGTTTAAGCATAGTTGCTGGAATAAAACTTCAAATAAAAATTTAAAGTTATTTTCTTTTATTCAGAGATTTTTTTTTAAATAAAAATTTCCTTAAATTAGTAAATTTGAAGCTGGTAAATTTTGCATGGATGCATTTCTTCATACGAATTACAAATATATACACAATACAAAATTATGAATGATACACGATTACAAATAGAAACATGAGGAAAATGCAGTTTTCCTCATCTTAACCAAAATATATTTTAAAATTACCATAAATAACCTTGGTTTCCAAACATCTGTAATTATTCAAAACAAAACTTTCCTACATAGTATGCATTTTTCTGGAATTAATGTTTATGAAAATTTCAAAACTACAAAATAATTACATGAGCGAATAATAGATTAAAAGTTCCATTTATACAAACATAAAACTTTAAGTAAAGTCATTTTATATGAAGTATTATCTAAAAACTCGTTTCACAATGAAAATATCTATTGATCAATAATACGTAAATACGAGAGTTACGGAACACATGGGTCAATAATATTTGACCTCAAATTTCTTTATTGGTATAATCAAAAAAGATTTTTATGAGCTTACTTTGAAGACTTGGAAAACTACCTTCCAGTTCGAGGAATTTGTGTTGCCAGAACATTTTGAAGATCCCTTCGTCTCTGTTGACCCATGTCAATAAGTGTTTGAAAGTTTCACCTTCTAACGAAAGGATCAAAAATTTCTCCATTAACATCTTTTCTGGCATTCTGGGATCTATTATGAAATAAAGAAAAAGATTCCTAAATAAAAAGAATTACCTAAAAACCTTTGACAGAATACAAATTAAAAATAATGCATATTTAATAAGCAATCAAATACATGTTACAGACACATACTGGCAGTTAACAACATTCGATCCCAAATTTCAATATTGATTGGCACATTCAGAACGGAGTTTTAATAACCTTATTTTTGATACTGCAAAATTCAATGCAGACTAGTGCAATTACATGAAATGCATATTTAAATTCTGAAATTAGATAGAAATTCACAATACCATTTGCATTTAGAAACTTCGAAGAAGAATACTGTAAAAATTACACCTCAAATAGACCATATTTCCCCACTATATTCAGTTGAACGCTTCAAAATTGGAGTGCAAAGCAAACTCTTGCAGATCTTCCCTCAAAATAAACATGATACACTGATGAAGTCTGCATTCGCAGACATGATAATTACTTTTGTAAATTACAAATTAGTAAATGCCTTCATAGAATTTATAATCTATTACCATATATACTATCAGACTAAACTTTTGTTGTTGAACATGACAATTTTACATGTAATGCGTGGGTAATCGCATAGGGATTTACACATTCTAGTATCCTTGAAATCGCAAGTGCTAAGAATTGTAAGACAGCTTCAAAATAAACGAAAAAATTGCGAAATTCTACTTGTACAAGCATAAAATTCAAGCTACCCTCGCAACTATTTTGCTCCGACGATAAATTAAATTATATCTTTCGATTCCAGAAAGACTACCATACAGATTCAAAGTAAAATCCCTTACATCATAGAGGTCTTTGTACATTAAATTTAGTACTTAGTCTGGAATTAGCAAATTGTTTCGAAGTCAATTTGAACATCTCAGAAGATAATTGGATGCACCTATGACCCAGGAATATTACGAAATTAAGATACAAGAGAGAAACTGAATCATTGGCAATTACGATTCGAAAATTTGACCTGTATTTAACCTTTATTAAGTCTCTTCAGCTGTACATCTTAATTCTCGAAGCAAGATTTCATCACGCATTTCCTCCTTTCATCACTAAGATAAAAGCAGAACAGCCGTCATCACCTCTCATTATCCAGGAACGTGTTGGATAACTTCAATTATTATTCTCGTACAAACAGATTCTTGCTATATATCAGCATAGCGTATGCAAATACTATTCAACTGTGAAGCCAGGATGCATTAGATATAAACTATACGAAATACAATTAGCAGAATTTTAAAAAAACAGTTGAAACAAAATGGTTTTATACTGGAACAGATTGTCCCGAAATGCAATAAATTATATTGAATGACAGACAATATTTTGAAACTGCTCAATACATGAGACAATGAATGCCAGTTTCAAAAACATTTTATATATACATTTATTGAATATTTCAGCCCATTCGAATTGGGAAGTTCACCCGAGTTATTTAAATGTTACTTGAGTACGCATGTCTTTCAGATAAATACTCGAATTTTAGAAGTGATATACATCTCACTCGCATTTTAAAGTCTTTAATTAAAGAGTTTTAATAGAAAAAAGAAGAACTTTAATAGAAATAAACGTGGAAACTAATCTAAATTAATGATTTTTCTAAGCTGAAGCATTTCAATTTTCTTTTCCATTTGTATATAAATGAAAATAATGAACGACCAAAAATTGTGCTTCTAAGGCCCTAAATAAATCTCGCATTAAAAGGGTAAACATGTATTTAGACTTTCATACAACTCATTACGAAATGAAACAACTATCCTAAACGAATCAGACACGTCACACTTAAACAAAGTAATCAATAAACAGAAGGCAAAGTCATATTTTGTTAGTGATAAAAGTTAAAGGCATCTTACCAAATACTGGAAAAAAAAATTATGCACCATAAGAAGTTAAATTCCTCCAACACAACAACGAGAAAAAATTGATAGGAACTAAATTTCATCAATTTTTTTTAACTATGATTCAATCAACAACACATTTGAATATTTCAATTAGTTTCGTGCATTAAAGTATTTATACTCAACGAAATATGTAATTACCATCAATAAAACTCATCATTTCATTTCAATTCCTCCCAAGGAGAAAGTACCTTATTCTTGAATTATTTTACTTCGTTTCGACATTTCAGAATACTTTTGCCGGCGTCCTGGCGTAAGGTAGCGTGTCTTCCCCATAATCTGAGCGTCCTGGGTTCGAGTTCCGGTTCGGGCATGGTTGTTCTCATCTGTTCTATCGGTGAGATGTGTGAATGTGTCCGCCTGTAAAAAGGGGTTGTGCAAGCGAATGAGTGAAGCGCGACTGGCAAAAGTCATACTCTTGACCCTAGTTGTCGCTACTTAAACAAGAGACGCGCCCTTTCGGCTTAAATCGTTGTCTTTGTAACAGCTGGCATGTCCATGGCAAGTGCCATAAGAAACAACAACAACAGAATATTTTTTATCTCTATGCAGAGTTTCGGAGTTCTGTGCATGGATTTGATTATGGTGATCCACAAATTCCTGGCGTTTCATTAGAAATCGTCTTTTAATGTTAAAGAAGAGGAGGGGGGGGGGGAATTGTGTTTCATAAAAAAGCACCTTGCTCGGATACCTATAATACAGAAATACAATTATTTGTATGAACCTAAAGACCGCCAATTTGGCCAAGGTTGAAACGTCAGCTCATTCGCGGAGTGTTAAATATTTGAGAGACAGGATTGTAATGTGTCAGGTACTTCCTTCGTCAATTGACCGAGGTTTGAAATTTACAGATCTGTTTCAAAATAACTTTTGCAAAATATGAGTGTAATATAAGAAAATATTAGAAATATAGTAATTTCGTAGCAACGAAGTGGGCCTGAAATTCAGTTTCCAATGCAGATTCGAAATTCCGAGATATTTTCATCGAAAATCAAATTTACTCTTTTTCGTGATTGGAATTCTTGTAATGGAATAATGGCAGGATACCTCCCATTTCTTCATCCGTACCAAACTGACTCCCGTACTTTTATTTAGGAATGTTAGAATAATTAATTTAAAGTGTATATTTATTTCTTTATATGATTGTTTGAACTTTTTGTGAAAATATATTTGATGATTAGTACTTCCTCGAATACGAAGAATGTAAAGAAAATGTGTTAAAATCTTCAAAAAAAGCCAAAAAAAAAACAACCTTGAGCTCAATGTTTTGACAAATCTCCACATTTCATACCACTTTCATTCAGAAAAGCAGATTTAGCTTTAGTCCTGCCTATAAATAGGTTTTCACAAAACAAGTGAGATTTGTTATTGGGGATTGACGCGAAACATGTATATTTCTATGGTGTGTTTGGCCTCGGTGGCCTGGTGGAAAGATCTCGGCTTCGGAACCGAAGGATTTCAGGTGCGTGACCCAATTCTTTCGAAGAACCTTCGTGTAAACGGGTATGGAGTGCATTAAATCCGTCCGGACCAAACGTCCACCCGTTGGTGTGGTGTGGGGAGGTGCCAGCTCATGTGTCGCCCTCGTTTTCTGACCGCGGTTCAAAATTGCGAGTTTCATCCCAAAATAGCCCTAGTTTTGCTTCAAACCGAGACTTTAACATAACTGAACTAAGCTAAACTTCTATTGAGGGTTGAATGTAATTCAAGGAAGTCAGTTGGGCCAGTTGCCGAGTGCAGTTAAATATGACAATTACAAAGCATAAAGAGCACTGTATATAAAATTTGTTTTAAAAGTTTATTATTCAAATAGTAGATACATCTCAGATTTTGGAATTGAATCCGTTAAGGGTTGACTGTCAATCTATAATTTGTCATGCTTGTAACCTGAAAATTCAGATGCATTGACTTCATAATTTATAAAATATGATGCATGATCTGTGATTACAGATGTATTTCTATGTCATAATTGAATTTTGATCTATCGGAAGGTAGGTTTTTAAAATATATGTTCGATTTTCGGGTACTTATGAAATAACCACATATCAGGCATTAAGTAATCGTATACTTAAACCCACATATCAGGGATTAACCAAAGCTCGCACGATACATTCAGTAAAAGCCCTAAGGATTTATAACAAATATCAGTCTTCTGTAACCATTTTTCACCAATATATATATAAGTCATTCGTAGTCTTACCAGAGATCTACAGTATCACTCATGTTAAGTGAAAAAATAACTTTATTAGAGACTACACGATAAAGTTTCGAGAAACCATTTCTAATGATTTAATCCATATATATATATATATATATATATATATATGTATTTGTAAAAATAGCACATTTAATTTTTTCTGTAAAAAAATTGGGGATAGTCTGAAATTCCATTTTGGGAATATTCTAAAATTATACTGTAACCCGCCCCCGAGTTTTCCCCGAATTAGAAACATTTTCTTTTAGTATAAAGGATTTGTCAAGTAATGATATCGGTATGTAGAAATAACGTATAATTACGTTAATCAAATAAAATGGTATTTATCATTAAATGAAGGATGTAACCAAAGTAAAAAAATGTATTTTATTTCGATTTACCAAAGAAACTTTTTAATTTACCGAACGCTTAAGACGAAAAATTTCTAATTTTTCACTTAAAATTTAAGAATGCTTTTTTTTTTTTTGTCGTGTGACTATTTTATGCAAATTTTTTGAGCAGTAGCTTCTGAGGGTAAAGACCCCTGAGCACCCGAGGGCAGAAGTCTGATTTCTAGCTTTCTAGATCAAATGAAGATAGCACCCACGCATTTGCTTGCACAACCTCTTTTTACAGGGGGGTTCATTCACGCACCTCACAGAGAGAACACAAGGAAAAGAACAACCATGCCTGAACCAGGACTCGAACGCGGAACGCCGAGATCACGGGAAAGACGCGCTACCCATTGGCCTGGACACCGACATTTTTAAGAACGCTCTAAGTATAGTGAGGATCGATCGTGATATATATATATATTCAGAGAGAGAGAGAGTGTGTGTTTCCGATTTCAACCGACAAATTCAGGGGGATAATAGTAGGCATCAAGAGGATAAATAATCACTACACAACACAGGGTTCCAAACGACGTTTAATAGGTGAAAATCGCAAAAATATAGGAAGTCCGAAAACGGTTGGAAACTGTAAAAAATTAATAAAAAAAAATAACAAATGATGTTTCAACTACGATTTTTTTAAATAAAAGCACGTTATTCAATGTTTTCTTTTCATGTAGGTAACATGCCGATTTTATGATCTAGGGAGTCGCAAGTTGATGAAAACGAAAAAGTAGTTTAGAACCCTTTTTTGAAAAAAATATTAAAACTTGAAAGTGTAAGGAATTTCAGACTCTTCAATGTCATATAAGCGTGTAGTGTGAAAACTGGGAAGTTTCAAAGATATTCATGAAAACTTAAATGGGCACCAAAACCCCTCTCTGTGATATCTGTACCAATGTTCGCAGAGAGCGTCACCAAATTCGAAAATTATATTCAGGACGAACATAGTGGACATTAAGGAGATAAACGTCGTTTGCAACGCTATGTTATATGGCGATTCTTTATCTTCTTGATGCCTACTATCATCCCTCTGAATATGTCGGTCGATCGGACGAATTCGTCAACACCCTGTATACATATATTTAATATATATATGCTTTAATTACGGAAATTTAATCAATTTCTTCAAAATTATTATTCAGGTAGTTGCAATTTAATATATGTTTCTAAAATTCAAATTCATTCCCTGCTGATTCTTCCAGTGAATTATACCATAAAGGCGCAGAAATTGTATGTCAATGTTATAAACTGGAAATCCCACACAGAGTATCGACGAACATCTACTTAAAATATAAAAAATAAATTTATTGGTGTCTGAATTCATTGATAACAATTTCCTCTCGCCGATCGGAAGATTAGTAAGCACTAGCAATGCTTACTCTTTTATCTGTTATCTACATGTACCGAAGTCCTTAGACAAGACAACATTTATTAAAGCTACGGACGAAAGTAGTTCGGATGAAATCAACATTTTTAAATGACTTGCGGAATGGCTAGTGCTTTTCCTATTGCAGATTTAATAATTCTATATGAATTTACTGTACCAGCTGCGCATCTCTTTACGACGATTAAGCGTTTTGTTCAGTAGACAACAATACCCACGCAGCAATAGTTTCGTTCTTTAAATACAGCAGTTTATAAAGCGAGTTTTCAAGAGACATCGGTATTTGCTCTTAAAGAAATTACATTGCCAGTTTTATCGGATTATTCGATCTCTAAAGATATATCCATCCAGTTATGTATCATATTCCTACCTAATGTTCGTCAGAAATAAATATTTTAAACCTGCTCCGACTTTTGAGTAATCCTGTACATCGGGATCATTGCAAAACTGTTTGATAGACGAAAAGATACATTGTACATCCCTTACTGTACAGTGAAGTTAATCAATCTTGGGACACAAAGTGTATCGGTAACTCGTTTTTATCTCCATTCAAACAAGTATTCATTGTGCGCTAAATCCTAAAGCCAATTTGGACTTCACGGGAATTTTAAGTCGTTAGAATGGGTTCGATAACTGTTTCAATCCATGGCAATTATAGTCTATTTGTTGCATAAATGACTGATTATTTTACAGCTGTTCATCCCATTGGCATGACAAGGATTAAGTGTTACAGTCCAGTTTCAACTAATTCTATAAAGTCTTCCTATTGCTTCTTTTATTATACACAATTATATCCATCGGCATTTAAAATAGAGTTATATTAAGGACGTTGTTTTTACTTTCTGTCTACAATTTAATGTAACAGATCTAATTTCATATAATTTATCTATATTACTATAATTGTTTACAATTATGATGCCTTTACTATGATTTAAATATCTCTTTTAAATATTTTTGAACCATTATCTGAATTTGAGAAATTCTTCAGTAACTATTTGTTTTATGAACGTGAGAAATATTTCAAAGAAGATGAAATTATAGCAAGAGTGGTTTTTTTGCAACATTCTATAGAAAAACCTTCATAAACAAAGAAACCCAAAGTCCCAAAGAAGGCGCAATTTCAAATGTATTCTTTTTTTCCCTTCATGAATAAAATAAAAAAATATATAAAAAATATCAGCGATTGACCAAGTCGAAGAAAAATTTTGAAGAAAGGAATATTCCTCGATTACTGTACTTTCCCCATTTGGGTTTAATATTAAGGAAGATTAGAAATTTTTGTCATTAATGAATGGTACCAACTATCGCCAATTAAATTGCCATAAATTATGATATTGAAAAAATTCTTGATGGAAGTTGTCATCAAGAGCATTCATATTTTATATTTCATTGTTGATGTATACATGGTCTCATCCCTTGATCTGCATCTAATATATAAAAATCTCATGTCACGATGTTTGTGTTCGAACTCCTTCGAAACGGTTCGACAGATTTTCATGAAATTTTTTTATGTGTATTTTATAGGTATGATAATTGGTCGTAAAGTATATTTCACAACGCTAGGTAATTAGGGTGTTCCTATCTACGTTCACCATACACTGAGGAGATCAACGCTTGCTTGAAATCATCGCCACTGTGGCGTAATGTTGAAAAAGTCCAGCTAAAAATAAAGACGCGCTTCCAAATGCTACAAGATCCATCTGCTGACACATTCTCGGACCAATTGTATCAGTGATGGAAAAGTTGCTGTCTATGAAAATAATGGATGCATAAAATTGCCCACTCATTTCTGCACTATCGTTGATTCGCAAAATGCTCTCCTGTGCCGCATATTTCCCGATGTCCGCACATAATACTTAAAACATGCGTAGCTGGCAGAAAGCCATTTTGGAAGTAAAAAATGTAAAAGTCGACGATTTAAACTTTAAGATACAGCCGTCGTTGCCAGGCGACTTGGTATCATACAAATTGATCGATATAGTTTGCGATGCTAACAAAGCTGTAAATTATTCCACAGAGTTTTTGAACTCAGTGGATTTGCCAGGCATGTCACCACACCTACGACTGAAATTTAGATCTCAGGTTATTTTACTTCGGAATTCGAACCCACCATGGCTGTGCAATGATACGCGATTCCTGATCCTATTATAAATCAGAAAAGTCATCGTAAATTTGAAATTATCAATGTTTGAACAAGATGGATATTTCTTACACTAAACAAAATGTTTTTGAAACCTAGCAATGGAGATATTTATGTTATTGCTTAGCGAGATTCATAAAGAGACGTTCATGGACAATAAATGAACCGATAATCTAATATTCAAATCACGATTTTTTCAGAAGTTCAAAATCTACAACACAATTAGGGATTGCAATACCGGTATACCGGGATACCGAATACCGGTATTTTGAGCCATTTGTACAATTTTGTAATACCGGTATTCACAAATTTAAATACCGGTTTTTCGGGATTTACTAGAAATTTTTTTTAAAATTGTCTCCACTATATGTTCAGGTATCGCGAACATAGCAAAACAGTATACGTTTATTTTATGTCACCATAACGGGCGAAATTAATCAGCTAATTAATGGCTTAATTGCTTAAATCTAAATTAGCGAAACATGGATTATCTCTGAAAGAAAATATTGTATCCATAACGACTAATGGAGCAACAATTATGAAAAAAGTTGGAAAGTTGATTGGTGCAAATCAGCAGTTGTGCTATGCACATGGAATTCAATTAGGAGTAATAGATGTATTATACCAAAAAAATAAAGAACAGACGAATCCAAATACTGTGGATGTAGAAATTTCGGATTCCAACTTTGAAAAGAGTGAGAGTGATATTGACAATGAAAATAATGACAATGTAATTGGTGATAGAGATATTGCTAATGAGGATGAAATATTAACCTATCAAGAATTGCTTCCTATAATTTATAAAGTTCGAAAAATTGTTAAGATATTTAAACGTTCCCCTATGAAAAGAATATATTACTAAAATATATACTAACTAAAAATAAAACAGAATATATATTAATATTAGATTCTAAAACACTTTGGAACAGTTTACTCCTAATGATGGAACGATTTTTGAAACGGAGAAATCCAATCTAAAAAGCAGTAATCGACTTAAACCTGTAAATTAATTTTTCAGATAGTGAATACAACTTAATATCCAGAACTATATCAGCTGTACTTCCAATAAAATTGACTATTGAGGCATTATGTCGGAGAGATTCTAATTTATTAACAGCTAATGCAACAATAAATTTCATGTTACAGTCACTGAAAGAACAGCACACATTAGTATCTGAAGAATTATATATTACATTGAAAAATCGCACAGAAGAAAGGCATACCGAAATAGAAAATGCCTTATGGTATTTACATAATTAATGATTTTAAAAATTAAAATGAAAAAGAAAAGAAAATAACCAATTCAAATCTGATTAAATTTAGAGTTAATTTTCTTAAAATTTTTTACCCTCAAACCTATCCACATTGAGAAGAATTCGGTTCGATTATCTAAGATTATGATGTCACTACTGTCGATAGTGAAAAGGAATTCTCTTGAACAAAAATTAGAATTAGCGATAAATAAAAAAAATTTCAACGAACCAAAATACAATACAGAAATCAGCTATAATTAAAACCATCCGACGAGAAATCGATTTATTTGAAGATGAGGAATTTAGAGGTAAATACTTGGCAAAAGTATATTGCGCATTGCTAACAGTATCACCAACTAGCGTAGATGCCAAAAGAGCGTTTTCGACAGCTGTTAATTTTTACACAAAATTACTTTTCAGGCTCAATGACAGTACAATGGATGCATTATGTTTTTTAAGATCACATTTCAAAAATTTGTAATAGTACCACGGACTGAATAGTGATATTTACTTTTTTTTTTGTGATTTAAATAAGATGTTTCTTTACTTTTTTTATGATTATATACTGTTATAATTTATAAGTTGCAAATTATTTTTTGTCATATTTACACTCTTTAACAAAACTGGCAAATAAAACAAAGAAACACCTGTGTTTTCTTTTTCTAGAATTTCTAATACCGGTATTAAAACCGGTATCCCGGTATTAAGATTTAAAAAATACCGAATACCGGTATTGAAATTTTGGTCCAGTATTGCAATCCCTAAACACAATCTAATAACAAAACTGAAGATTTTTGCATATAAAAAACGTATTCAGCGACAAATTGAAGTCTAGAACATCTTTGAAAGGATAATTTCTATAATAATGGAATTTGATTCAAACATGGTTCTTATTGAAAAGAATTTTAAAACTGGAAACTAAAGCAACTATGTAGATCATACATATTTAAAGCTGGTGCAAGTTTTATAAAAATGGTTAACTGAAATTAGTATTTACCCAAACATATAATGGTCATTTTTTTATTTTGTGAAATATTGTATAATTTTTTTTACATACAATTCATATCCGAGGAGATGAATTATACAAATAATTTTAATTTCAAATTAAAGTATTTCTTAACTGATTTAACAATTTCATATACATCAATAACTTCCTGGCATTTTTAGTTTTATTGAAATAAATTTTACAAAATCATTCTTCATGCTACCAATCAGGTCTTGTGGCAAGTCAAGATTTTACCTGCAAAGAATTAGTCAAAAATAAATTATGGGTAAGCAACCGAAATTATTTTTAAAAATGAAATTGTATTGTGTAAAATTATTGCCCTTATATTTTACAAACCTGCACTCCACTAAAGCACGAACGGCTTTGCTTGTAGTGGAGACATGGTGACAATCAACAGGCATCAGTATCAAATAACTACATTCATTGACACGAGTACACAGACGACAAATACCCAGCTGGAACTCGCAAGCAATAAACAGCAGCGCTTCCAGCAAAGAGCAGAACGCAAGTAGCGCAACAATGATAGGCAGCTCGAAGTAGCCACGGAGAGAACTAATAACTAATAACTTGAGCTGAACTAGAATGACTACCTCCAGCTCGGTCACGCAGCTTTTTATACTTCCCTTGAGACGGATCTTGAAAGATCAACTAATATCGAGACCTAATGGACTTGTTCCCAGAACTTTTTTTTTGAAGGTGATAGTATTTTCCATTTTGTCACAAAATTCGTCAAGTGGATGAAGAATCGCCAATTTGTCGCCTTGCCCCGGAATCATTCATCCGGCAGCCAATAGAGGTAACCGTAAAACTTTCCTTCTTACGATAGAACGACCTACGCTGGGGAGCAACATTACAGATTACCAACAATATTTTATTTTCGTATTTGCTTTACATGTATTTTAATGGAATACACATTCTTAAACAAAAAACGTTCATTTTGATATGTTGAAGATAATACTTGTAGAAATTTTCTGGAGTAACAATAAATGTAACGAATAGTTTGAAATCGGGAATGACTTGCCTGAAGATTTTCGCCTCTTACGAGTCATCCAAATAAGTATCTAAAAACCATTGCTTAGTTGAATTCATATCCAAAATATACACAGTTTTGCAGTTTAAAAAATATTTCTAGCATTTGATTTAATAATTTACAACATTGCAGATATTGTCACGTAGGTACTTTAGTGTAGAACTCAATGACACACACAAGTAGAGCTAAACCAATTTATTAACTCAACTCAGAACACAGTGATTGACAGATCTTCCGCTTTTATATTAGCAGGGAAAGTTCCAGAATGCTTTTCTGCAGACAGCAAGAAAAGTCCAGAACACTTTTCTAATAAACTATAGAAAGGTCCGCTATCTTCTGGAACATGAAATAAAGGAAAACATAAAATCAAGGAATTAAATATTATACAAACTGTAGTCGCATTGTCTCAGCGGGGTAGAACTTCCGATCTCTTTGTTACGAGATCAGTGCTATGACCATTCTGCCATGGAGAAGTCGACTGCCTCTTTTCAATGCGGCAATATGTTAATGACCAATACATTTTATAAAAAGCATAAGTTGAAAATGCATATGGAAGTGATGATTCGTAATCGCAGAATCAAGATCTTCTCGACGGTTATGGTTATACCTAGAAAGAATGAATTAAAATTGTAGCCAAGCAGCAAAATTTGTATTTAATAATGTATTATATAAAAGAAAATGTATACAAGTAAACTAATGCTTACATAAATCGACATACAAAGTGAAAAATTTTATAAATAATGCTACAGTTTTAGAGAAAAAGAAATATTTCCTTAATTCATTTAGCAATTTACAATATTAAATACATAGCAGTAATAGCTGAACATATTTTGAGTATTGCCGAAATAAGTTTTAAAAATTTATATGCTGGAAACGGAAGTGGTGATGACATCTCTTTGGCCCTACAATGTCTCCTTCAAGATAGTGACTATTATTCCTAAAAAAGAAAAGAGACAAAAATAAATTAAGGCCAAGGAAAGAAGTTATTTTAACTCTGACAAAAAATGTTATTCTTAAAAATTTTATGGTTTGCAAAGGAAATATATAAATAACAAATGAAGCATTTATGTTTCTGAAACAATTAAATGAAGGTCTAAATGCATTATACATCTTGCTTTTCTTTTCGTTCGAAGAGAATTTCGGGTGAAATGAACGATTCCAGCTTCACATTTTGAATTTTAACGTATTTACGGACATTTAGTATGTCTTATTTCAACCGTTCAGCATACTTCCGCCATAACGCAAACTATATTCACTGCGGGAGGCGAGGGAAATATTCTTTACTTGATTTTGTAATAAGTTATAAAATGGATCAATCGTTTATAGCTTAATTCTGATATTCAGTTTTAAAAAGCCCTGTGTAAATTAACAGGAATGGTCACCCAGAAATATTCCCGCATTCTCTTTAAGAAAGGCGATATTCCCAACCTTCGCAGAAAATTGTGGATATTAGGCAAAACTGTACACTGAGTGCTCAGATTTTTTTTATTTTAAATAGGAGTTTGAGTATTTCGTAATATAAAGAAAACTTGTACTTTTATATACAAATTCGAAGATTTTAGCAAGAAATTATTACGGAAAATGGATCTTTGATATGAATCCAATGCGCAAACTTCAGTGAATAATTGCCGACTTGAGGTTACTACACATGTACCGGAGTATTTAATATACATTTTGGTAGTCCTTTTTCCGACTGAGGGATGCCAAAATTTGACATCTAATTGTTATCGTAATCTGAAACTATAGTGAATTTCAATCCTTGAACTGATTGCATTTTTATCGTGTTTGATATGTGCCAACGTTATTGCTTCTACACATACGTACCTATATTTCATAGATAACACATACTTAAAATTTGATACACTTTGTATAACTGTCTACATTCGTACCTTGATAGCCGGAAAGACAACTTCTGAAAGGTTTTCGTGTAAAATTTTATTAAAATCATTAAATTTAGTGCCAAACCCAAAAGAAAATCTCATTTGTTCTAGTTCAAAACACTGGCTTATCACCCCTATTACGCGACACACATATATATATATATATCTCAACATGACCCCAGGGGCATATTCTCGATCTCCAAGGTATACATGTACAAAATTTGGTAGCTGTGGTTCAAACGGTCTGGCCTGTAGAGTGCCAACGCACACACACGTTGAGCTTTATTATTAATATTATATATATATATATACACAATGATATTTTAAAATCTAATTAACTTCCTAATTTTTAGTTCAATTCAGCACATATTAACTTCATTCTAAAATGTCTTATTTCCTGAATTCCTTTATCACACTCCGAGTGAAGGGATAAAAAATCCTTCCCTAAACAAATTCTTCTAAAAAGATCCCTATGATTTCCTTGCCAGTGCTTGACATGTGTAAGAAATCTATCAGAATCGCATTGAAAATTATTCTCCCTGTCTTTTCAGCTAATCTGCTCTTGTATCACGCTGTGAACGGACATGCCTTATCCGCATCTCTTGCACATAAGTTTTGCCTTTCGGAATACAATAAAACAAAGTTAAAAATTCAAAGTGTCTTCCAACTGTCTTCAGCGAAGACTTTGTTTCAAAAATTATTATGTTTACATTTTAAGAGTCGACAGGATATTTTTTGTGCTAAAAATTTTCAAATGAATTAAATACTATAGAGGAAGGGCAAATCGATATCAAGGTATTTACCTTATCTCTTCTGGATATGGTCCTGTACTTGATGCGGTCCAAGTCAAACGGCTGCACTGTTTTCAATAAGCTGTCTTTCGGGGACAACGTTCCACACCCGCAGATGCCAGTCACTCCAGTGTTCAGTTCTCGTAGAATTACCTTGGCTTCCTTCACTGCCTTCCGTAACCAGAGACCTCTCTTGACTTTCCTGCTCTTCTGTTCAGATAGAAAATAGAAAAGCAACATGAAAATAGCAAGAAATAAAATGTATACAGACATTACCCCTTATAAGTTAATACTATCTAACCAAGCACACTCAGCAAGCGCTTAATATGAACAATTTTTTAAGTTCAAACTGCAGAAGAAATGATTTCAATCAAGTTTCATACCACAAGACAATGTTGGCTACATATTGCTTAAAGTACATAACATAATATTTGAATAAAAGGGAATCGTTAACATATCTACTATTTCCATTCCAATTCTTAACGCTACTGAATTTGAATACTATAAATTTATTTAATACAGGGATAAATACAAGAACTACACGATATAAAATTGTTATATTTTTAAAACTGCTCTTTATTATAACAATGGTGTGTATTCAAAATATATATTTCATACTATGAGAAGGTATGCATTTAATATTATGAAAAAATGTATTTAATATATGAAAATAACTAGAAATTAAAATAATGAGACGTATCCTTATAAATTAAAACAAAATTAATATCACTAAAACACTTGCATTTATATTTTTAAAGTAGAGTAAGAATGGCTTTTGTGCAATAATATATTCCAAACATATTGAGCAAAGCATTTAAATATAATTACAAAAAAAAAATTGATGAAAACATTTTAACAAACTGGATACGATAGCTCTAAATCAATGGTTTTGCCTTATAACATGGCAAACGCATAACGAAATAGTCATCGAAAATCTCTACAAAAAAATTTATGGATTTAGAGCCTGAAGGTGGGTAGTAAATGCCCAGTAAAAAAAATTATTTTTTAAAAAATTAATTTTAATCTTTTTTTTCTCAATAACTTTAAAACCTATTACCACAAAAAAATTATTCCTATAAAGTTATAAAATTCAGCATACTAACTTTTGAGCAATAACAATTTTACCTTGTGTATAATTCTTTTATTAAATTTTTTAGAAGTATTTTTAAGTATATTTCATGAAAATACTTTTCATTACTTTAATTATTAATTAAATGCTCTTGCACAATGAATGTGCATTTAGCGTGGCTTGCACAATGTGCATTTAGCGTGGCTTGCACAATGTGCATTTAGCGTGGCTTGCACAATGTGCATTTAGCGTGGCTTGCACAATGTGCATTTAGCGTGGCTTGCACAATGTGCATTTAGCGTGGCTTGCACAATGTGCATTTAGCGTGGCTTGCACAATGTGCATTTAGCGTGGCTTGCACAATGTGCATTTAGCGTGGCTTGCACAATGTGCATTTAGCGTGGCTTGCACAATGTGCATTTAGCGTGGCTTGCACAATGTGCATTTAGCGTGGCTTGCACAATGTGCATTTAGCGTGGCTTGCACAATGTGCATTTAGCGTGGCTTGCACAATGTGCATTTAGCGTGGCTTGCACAATGTGCATTTAGCGTGGCTTGCACAATGTGCATTTAGCGTGGCTTGCACAATGTGCATTTAGCGTGGCTTGCACAATGTGCATTTAGCGTGGCTTGCACAATGTGCATTTAGCGTGGCTTGCACAATGTGCATTTAGCGTGGCTTGCACAATGTGCATTTAGCGTGGCTTGCACAATGTGCATTTAGCGTGGCTTGCACAATGTGCATTTAGCGTGGCTTGCACAATGTGCATTTAGCGTGGCTTGCACAATGTGCATTTAGCGTGGCTTGCACAATGTGCATTTAGCGTGGCTTGCACAATGTGCATTTAGCGTGGCTTGCACAATGTGCATTTAGCGTGGCTTGCACAATGTGCATTTAGCGTGGCTTGCACAATGTGCATTTAGCGTGGCTTGCACAATGTGCATTTAGCGTGGCTTGCACAATGTGCATTTAGCGTGGCTTGCACAATGTGCATTTAACGTGGCTTGCACAATGTGCATTTAACGTGGCTTGCACAATGTGCATTTAACGTGGCTTGCACAATGTGCATTTAACGTGGCTTGCACAATGTGCATTTAACGTGGCTTGCACAATGTGCATTTAACGTGGCTTGCACAATGTGCATTTAACGTGGCTTGCACAATGTGCATTTAACGTGGCTTGCACAATGTGCATTTAACGTGGCTTGCACAATGTGCATTTAACGTGGCTTGCACAATGTGCATTTAACGTGGCTTGCACAATGTGCATTTAACGTGGCTTGCACAATGTGCATTTAACGTGGCTTGCACAATGTGCATTTAACGTGGCTTGCACAATGTGCATTTAACGTGGCTTGCACAATGTGCATTTAACGTGGCTTGTTAAATAGGGCATCACAAACTCTGTATTCACTTGATATGTACCGTACGATTTTCTCATTTTTACTGCAGAAATTCTCATAATGACCGTTTGAAGACCATCAATTCGATAGAAAGGAATTTGTCACGAATGAAGGAGCTTAAAAATTAATTTAAAGCTTGTACCAATGACTGGAAAACTTTGGCAAAAGCGAGAGGATTACTTTTAATTAAATGCACTAAAAATAAAATGCATTTCATTTTATTCTTTAGTGTACATGAATTTTATTTTCCGCTTTGTTTTTTTTTAATTAAATGCTCTCCAATACATTTTAATCATTGTATAATCATCGTTTTCAAAAGAGCATAATAAGTTACATTTTTATGCTGTTTAAGATCTCTGCAATTTCTTCCAATTTGTTTCATTTTGTCTCTTTTTGTAACGCCAAATTTTAAAAGCATTTATTTGCTACGTTCCAGATAATTTTTAAATGTCTATGTTTAAACTTAGATTCGATAAAGCAGACTTAATTTCTTTTGACATATGTTCGATTTAAATACTTCACTATATTTTACAACATTTTATTCAGCGTCATATTTTAACGTGTGTCAACATCACTCCAGCTTCCTAATCTACAGGAAATTTTGGCTTAATATTGTAATCTAGATAGCTTACATTTGATGTTTTATCATTACTACTTAAAATGCAAGTACTACATTTTGAGCATTTGCATACAAACTGAAGACAATTTTCATATCTTGACAACCAACATTATACGGATATGGAAGAATATTGCAAAGTTTGCAAGAAGCTAAATATATATTATCGAAAAATATAGTTATTTATGTGCATTTGCATTCTATTCTATCGAATGCGTGCTGCATCTTTATCGTTAAGAATTTAATTATTGTCCGATTATTGTAAAAAAAATTATCAATTTATATTAAGACATTATGTTGGGCCTGATATCAAGTATTAATCCTCCAGATGCTTATCCCGCCATTCCCGCGGGTTGACAAACAGTCCATTTTCTATTGCATCCCGCGTTTTTCGTAGTTCAGAGTGTTTATTTTTACAATTATAGATTTTTTTTTTTATTTTATCATTTTTATTGCGTAACATATAGCATTAGTTCACTTTGTTTCAATTTATTTGCAAACATCGCATCTAAATAGCGATTTTAACAAATTACGCAACCAGAGGATTAAATATCCTATACCAAAGAAACTTCCGAATTATTTTATAATGGTATTTTATTCGGCTTTATCGTTAAAGCTGCAAATATCAATCTGGAAAATTAATTTCTCTCACAATGAAGTCCATTTTGCCAAATTCAAACCAGATTTTTAACAATGGGTACATCTGCACCAAAATGTGAAACTAAGAATAACTCTCACTGATAACTTTAATAATTATTAACTTTAATTGAGGTTCATAAAACATCCGGAGTCGCTATAAAAGAATACGAATTCCGTCAGAAAATAAAGATATATGCAATTTAAATTCTTACGTCTACGTTTAATAAATAAATGCATACGGGGACTTAACCCAGTGTTTAGTTACTTTTAAGTTAATTGTTATTTATATGAAGATTTATATATCAAAAGTTCTAAATATCGGTATAAAATATCATTTCAACATAAAAGTTTTTTTAAATTATCATAAGAACGAACTCGACGATTTTCAAGAATAAAGCTAAATATCACTTACCAAACACAACATATACTTCTGTACTCGATATGAAATTAACCTCCTTCCAAACGACGCCAAAAGGATTACGTTTAGTATTTGATTCAAACTGATATTGCAAATTCATCCACTTAACTCAATAACTGAAAAACTAAAATTCCTGCAAACTGACAAGCATTTATATGCAGAGGAAGCTACGTTTACCTCAACTTAATCACGCCAATTCATTTCAAATCATTCCAAACGAAAGAAAATAAATAGATTGTTCTTTCGTTTAATTTATTTAAGAATAATTGAACTCCCAAATAGCCACTTCGGCATCCTGTCCAGTGTTTTGTCCATGGTCATCCACAAATTTTCCTTCTGCTTTTTAAAATCGTGATTGAGCAGTTAAGAAAACTGTAGTGACTAGACAGTAAGATCTGAAATTCGGACTGCGTGGTATAATTCTAAACCCAAATCCACTGAAGACCCACTCTGTAAGTGACCCTGGTGGATTTTGAATTTGTAGGATTCAAAGGCTTTTTTAATGATTTTTTTTGTCTTATGTGACATGGGTTTGGATAATCTTCTGAAACGAAGATATGTTTTCTAACACTAGAATTACCAGAGATTAACATAAAATAGATAGTACCAGAGTTTGGTTTGGTTTAGTTATATTAACGTCCCGTTTGAAGCAACACTAGGGCTATTTTGGGACGGACCTCGTAATTTTGAACCACGGTTAGATGAACCTGAAACCCTCCAGTTCCGAGACCGAGACCTTACCACCAGGCCATCGCGGTCCCGATACTACCAGATCGACCAGTTATATCTACTGGTCCGGTAACTGCAGTTTATCAACTGCATGATCTCTGAGTCTCTTGTATCATTTTCCTGTAAGTTTGATTGAAAGGTACTGGCTGAAATATCTTTTACAATTTCGGTTTTACCAGAAATATTTCTTTATAAATCAAGTCATCTTATAACTGAAACACCTCTTGTTTTGTTAACGCGGAATATTGATGAGGAGGCATTGGATGAAATATTGCCATCGTTACTTTACCGAGGCTCAAACTTACAATATATATTGCACATTTGTAGTCAACAGAACAATAATCTAACTAAATCGAGCTGAACTGAACTTGAGCTCTTCAATTAGGTAAAGACTTCACTGATTCTAATTTTTTTCTCAATATCTATCTTGAATGTAAGCCTCGTGCAGGCTATCTTCTACGATATGTAAAGATTCTCCTGATGCCAGACAATGGAATATCAAAAAACAGCTGATGGTCTCTAAATCGGCCAAGTCATTTGACCATATATTAGAATTTCCAAGCCAGTTGCAAACTATGTTCCGTATTGTTCCAAACATATACTTAATAACCTTATTTAAATAAAATGGACATTTTCGAATTTTTAATACCTTTAAGTTGCTTCGAAAATATTACATTTGATACGTATTTTTCAGGATAAGAATCAGGAAACAATGCAATTATTTTAACTGGGATTTTGATACATATCCTTAGGATTAGGGGCAATAATCATATCTTGTTTTTTACGCATTCTGATAATTAACTCGTTTTAGACTTTAAATTCTTCCTGAACACCAAAAAAAAAAAGGATTTTTTTTTCTTTTGTATACTTGTGTATATAACAGAGAGAACTCAACATCGCTTTGAAGTGTATTAATGTAGTTTTGTACGTCTAATTGAAAAGGGCATATAAATAAAGTTTGCATTTCTATACTATATAATTTTCAAAGGGAACAATAAACGGGAAAGACTTTATTTGTAGATAAAGTAACATGTTAGCTAAAAAAATTAAAAAAAGGAAAAATAATTAAGTTTGTGATTTTTTTTTAAATACTTTTTTTTGCCAGAAATGTGTGCATGGATAGCGTTTCAGGTCAGATTTTTCAAATGATTCCATTTCCACCTAAATTACATCAAAATAAGACATATTGCGTTCTCTCAAGACAATGTTTGTTGTTGTTGTTTCTTATGGCATTTGCCACGGACAAGCCCGCTGTTACGAAGGCAGCGATTTAAGCCGGAGGGAGAGCTTCTCTTGTTTTTATAGTAACGTCAACTAGGGCCAAGAGTACGACTTTGCTACTCACGCATCACATTCCCTTGCACAGCCCCTTTTTACAGGAGGGCACATCCACATATCTCATAGAACAGAGGAAGAACAACCATGCCCAAACCAGGACTCTAACCCGGGTCACCCAGATCACGGGGAAGACGCTCTACCCGTATGCCAGGAAGTCGGTAGACAATGTTTAATAAGCATAATTCAGCTAGGACCTATAACTGACCAAAGTATATCGTATTTCAGTTATGATGAAAGAGAATTTTTAGATGAAAATGCCTCGATAGGAATTAAGAGCTCACAAGTTTGGCGAAGTAAATGCTCCAGTCCTTGCGTCTGTCCGAAAAGATAAAGTGTGTTCTTTAAATGACGTTGTTTTTTTTTTCAAAAATTCAGAGGCAATTTGCTAATATACAAATATAAAATAACCAACACACACTATTAGCTTAAAATGCCGAAATAACATTCTTCTATTAGCAAAATTTAGCATAGCAAAAATTCAGAAAACAGAAAGAAGTCTTTCATATACTTCGACTAGCTCTTAAATCTTACCCAAAGATTTTTCTAACAGTTAAAGATTATTTTTTATCTGACACAAGCTTGAATAAACTTCTGGATTAATGCTACTTAATAAGATGCGTGATTTCTTACTTCTTGTTGACAGGTCTACAAGAAAAAAAATTTAAATTGTGAAAAAAAAGGCAACTTATTCTGTACAAGTATGTTTTGTAGACAGTTTGTCCCATTTCACTTCGGCCAGGAAAAAACCTCCATCATTCTTAAAAATGATTTTAATAATTTAGATCTTTTAATTCGTAATAGAAATTATTTTTTTAATATCTTTGTCAGAATAACTTTACCTTGGCTTGAATCAGTTTATATCCAATATAAGAAAAAATAAGACATCCTGTATAAAGTCAATTAATATCGAATCTGATTGAAAGCATTACATTGTGCGAGACGAAAAAAAAAACACTTTCACCCTGGTAGGAAATGTAAAATAGCCTTCTTCGCTAAAAAGAATAATAGAATAATTGTCATAAAAATATTATTTTTTCAATCCCTAAAACTTTTGTACGAACTCAACCCCTGCTATAGTCTGTGTATTTTCTGTAGGCGGTTCAAGGCCACATTTTCTACCTCGTTAATGGTTGTAATAACATTGTCACTCTTTTTTATTTTACATGGCTGTTAAGGTATTCTGGAGGTAAGATATTCCCAAGCGTACTGGCGTGGGAAAAAAAACAACTTTGTCGAAACCATGCCAACGGAGAAGGAGAAAGAGTGAAGAGTAGGGAAACCGGGTATCCTTGAAATGTCTTCAGAAATTACACAGACTATAATAAGTTTGAAATCATACAAATTCTTAAATAAATATGATACTGAATCACTTCATAACCTTGCATTCAATTATTGCATCGACATCTTTAAATATGCAAGAATGGGAAAGTTTATTGATGGGGATTTTTTAATTGACAAACGATTTGATTTTCTAGCAAAAGATTCAAAAAGAATTAAGGAGAACATAAGGTTCACTACCATGACGCTATTAATAGATTTTAAGCAAATTTCCCATTCACTTTTTCACTCATTTCAAACAATATTTTTCTTCGATGAAAGCTTACAAAACTTTAATATGTGTATATAAACTTTGCCCATTTCATCTCGTGAACAGGATAATAAGAGTAATTTTGTTTGGGTGTTAACCGGCTTAGAATATTGTAAGAAATGTAAAAATCTCGGAAAAGTTCCTAAAAAGACCATCTATTCTCAAAGAGAGTGGAAATCTTGATGGATGGAAATATTCATTTTGCTGTAACTTTCTTAATATTGGAAAAAAAGGCCAAATTAGCGTCTCATTAAGAAAAACAACTTTTGTATTTGAAGTTTTTCGGTAACTACGAAATCTTAGAAGATAGAGTGTGCTGCAAAGTGTTTTGCAAGTCCCAATTTTGACATTTTATAATATCAAAAATTTATGTTGCAATTTCAAAGAACATGGAATAAAACTAACTTTTCTTTCCTTCCAATAGTTTTAAATGATTTAAATGCAAATGGAGTAAAGATTAAAAGCTTGAATAAAACTTATTAAATGAAAATAAAGAGAAAGATTTATTGACAACATTATGTAAAAACGATCAATTTAAAAATTTCCAATCGAGAGTTTTGGTTCTTTATATACATTTTTTAAAAAATACATAAATCTTATTCCGGTGCATTTGCCGATTCGATGGTCCTTCAATTTGACGTCTATCGCATTACTGAGAGCATACTCTGTTTTAAAAAAATATTAATGAACAATCTTTATGGCTTTAAGTACAGGGCTTTTATTAACAGACTAATAGTAATTACTAAAAAAGAGAGGCTAAAACATAATGCTATTCTGTTGACTATGGTCGACAATGACATGCGATTTAGTTTGAAGTTTATCAATGGTATGCAGTTAATAAATACAACCGTGTCGAAGAATATTTTTAAAAAACCAATGAAATTCCCTGCTATTCCAATTAATTGACATAATCGAAATATTTAAAAACTTAACAATAAGGAAATTACAGGATTAAGAAAAGCAGACGATTTGTTTTCTCCAACATAAATAAAAAGTCAAAGGAGTAATTCGCATTTTTCTACTATAAAAAGTTATTGCTTGCATTAATCAAAACAAAAATATTTGCAAACGATAGTCAAATTCCTGAAATATGTTAAAAATGTAAACTCTCAATTCTTTGACTAATACAAATGTTGACACTTTCCAGAAACTTTGCAACAAACCTATATTTTTATTAACAATCATAATTTGACATTATTTTCCCAATAAATAATTATTCGATAGCAATATACAGTGGCACAAAAAATTGAGAGTACACCTTACGTTTACTTAATAAATGCTACTTTCAATATAAATAACACATTAACGGGAAGTGCAAACTTGTTTTTATTTTTACACATAACAAATGGTTTAATTTAGAGTAAAAATAAAGAAAAATCAACGAAAAATTTCTAAATTGAAAATTTTCAGAAGTATTTTAAATAAACATACGCAGAATTTTGCCTCAAAAAATTGAGAATACACCAATGAAATTTTTGCAATATCACGCATAGAAACAAAGTGTCACTATTAAATTGCATGTCTTTTGGCTCTTATAATGGTCTCTAAACGTCATGGTACCGATTCGACCCATTTTTGATGGTATTTGAAGATATTTTACCCCATTCTTCTTGCACCACTTGTTTTAAATGGGTTTTGTTTCTAATTTTGTATTTTTGAACCACTTTTTCGAGTATCACCCACGAATATTCAATGGAATTGATGTCAGGGTACTGTGGTGGTGGTGTGTAACTGTTGTTTACAATGAAAAAGACATCATATTTTGACGTTACGCGCATTCTGTTTGGGGTCGTTGTCCTGCTGGAAAATGGAATTTCCATCTAAACCCAAATTTTTAACACTTTCCTTTAGATTTCTGCTACCATATGGTTAATCCAACTTGTTGAAGAAGCTTTTCAAATCATAGCTAGAAGTGTAAGTGCTGAAACTGTTCTAAATACCATTAAACAGGCTGGATATAAAAGTAGCATTGTTAGAGAGAAACCGTTCACCAGCTTTCAAATTCAGAAAAAGCATTTGAAATTTGCAAAAACTCATCAATTGAAGACCAATAACCTTTGGAAGAAATCTATATTTAGTAATGAAAGAAACCTCAACATTTTTGGCAGTGACAACCATCTTACTGTATGGAGAAAGCCTGACACTGCTTTGGATCCAAAAAATTTACGTCCTACAGTTAAACATGATGGTGACTCCATAATGATTTGAGGTTACATGGCTTCATCCGGGGTAGGAAATTTAATTTTTATAGATGACATTATAAATGATACGGTTTACTTGGATATACTTCGCAGCAATCTAAAGGAAAGTGCTAAATATTTGGGTTTAGATGGAAATTTCATTTTCCAGTAAGACAACGACCTCAAACAGAATACACGCAACTTCAAAAAAAAGTGTCTTTTTCATTGTAAATAGCAGTTACACACACCACCACAGTACCCCGACATCAATGCTATTGAATATTCGTGGGCCATACCCGAAAAAGGGGTTCAAAAACACAAAATTAGAAGCAAAACCCATTTAAAACAAGTGGTGCAAGAAGAATGGGGTAAAATATCTTCAAATACCACCAAAAATGGGTCATATCGGTACCATGACGTTTAGAGACCATTATAAGAGCCAAAAGACATGCAATTTAATAGTTAAATTTTGTTTCTATGCGTGATATTGCAAAAATTTCATTGGTGTATTCTCAATTTTTTGAGGCAAAATTCTGCGTATGTTTATTTAAAATGCTTCTGAAAATTTTCAATTTAGAAATTTTTCGTTGATTTTTCTTTATTTTTACTCTAAATTAAACCATTTGTTATGTGTAAAAATAAAATCATGTTTGCCCTTCCCGTTAATGTGTTATTTACATTGAAAGTCGGATTTATGAAGTAAAAGTAAGGTGTACTCGCAATTTTTTGAGTCACTGTATATATAATTTATAGTTACTTCAATACGCAAAATTTTAATTTTTTTATCATAAATGAAGTATAGAAAATGTATAATTAAAAAATTAATACTCGAGAATGAAGGAAATCCGAAACGAAGAGCTTCAAGAGTTCAAAAAATATTTTTGGTTTTATGGTTGTCTCTGTAACGAAGGAGACGATTTAAAGTTGACAAATGAAATTTCATATGGATCTTTTCACTAAATTTGTAGATTTCAATCAAATGCAGAGCAAAGTGTGTACAGAGGAAGTTTGTCTGTTCTGCTGTTTGAGCACAAAAGGACCCAATTACAAAATGGAAAGAATTATGCAAATAAAATTTGATACCCAGGATTAGCACTTGAAATAGAGAATCGCATCCAATTTAGAAGCAATTACGTCAAGTGGTTGAGCATCTGTCGGTTCTTTCTTCCTCATGCATGTAACAATTCATAAACTATGATTTAAATCAGTGAAATTCGCTACCCTGTCTTAGAATGCAGTTGTGTTCCTTGTCACATTTTGGTTTGCATCGGTTTGCGAAAGGAGTCCAAAAAAAATGCGTTCTCAAAATAGATTCAGTGAAAATGGTAGATTCATTCCAAGATTTGTTACTACTTTGCATAGAGATGATCTCCATGCAAGGTGTAATCTTATTCAAATTTTACAATTGGCATGGTAATTGGAGGGTATGCTAGAATGTTTCAGGTAAATCATTCCCGTTAGATTTCACAGGAACTTGAAGATAGTAAATTAGATGAAAAGGAGTCTACCTGCACCTTCCAGAATACCGATAGCATTTTTTAAATTTGGAAGAATGCAAGACAATAAATGCATTTATGGAGGAATCGGTACCGTTTACCACTATTTAAAGGAATGTATTGAAATCTCGGAGTTAAGAAAAAATCTGAAAATTATAAATAATGACTAAGTACAGTACTCATGGTACCAGGTAATCGTAAAACTCTGAAGGACATGATGTCAAAAATTGTCAGTTTTTTGCCAACTATTTGAGAGTTTGTAGATAAGGAAGAAGGACAGTAATTGACCAGTTTGTGGCCAATTACCTCGAGGAGAATGTCAGATTGACAAATCGGTCAATTGCAAGGATGGACAATGCTCAAGATAGCAGTCGGCCACAACAAATCCTGTCGCTACTGCTACGTTCAGTGGTGGCGGGGTGGTCGGCTGTACGCTAGAAGAAGCAATTTTTAAAATTGCTTAGCTAAATTTTCTGGATAACCCTCGTATTCTGGATACCACTCCAGTAGTTGTAAAGCAACAAATGTATCGACCTTTGAGGCTTCATGCTGTTTTAAGATTTTAGTAGTTTCAGGGAACATGAATCTTTCATGATGAATCTCGAGTCGTGCCAATTGATTTCACCACTTTACTAACTTAATGAATTAACTAGGAAGTTAACATAAAGAAAAAGATCTAATGTTAAAGAAAGTTCCGAACAACATCAACCGTTTATAAATTGATTTATAAATGCAGCATCAAAACAAGGTACATAACGATACGGTACTTCACCTGAACGTATATTGCATGCAATTTGTGTAGTAGTTATGAGGAAAGAAAATCCAAGAACCCATTTAAAAACAAAACGGAAAAATTTTATTAATAATAAAATTGAAATCCAGTTGCACTTCTGACACAAATAAATCCAATTTTCATTTCGCTATTTTTCAGCAAATGAGATGCGAATTTATCAAGAGTATTCTAATAACTTCTCAACAATATAAATAATAAGTTCCAAATGTTGAGGAATATGAACATTTAATAAATTCCGAAGTATAACCCGATTGTTTATTACAGAAATAGGAAATCTACTCTTCGTAATACAGGTTCAATACTTAAATATTTTCATCTCTTTCAAGATGTAACTATTTAACTTCACAAACAAGTAAATTATAGCAAACATGCAGCTATTTGAAGACAATGAAAAAGAAATTAAAATATTGAGTATTGATACAGTGATATTCCACAAAACTCCTGCATTGGAGAAGCATCAACGACAAAATCTTACTGTATCCTTTCTAAAACAGTTCTCTTTAACCTCTTCGTCGTCCGTAACGTGTCTAGCACGTTCAAGTGAAACTTCTGCAGGGCGGCCGTAACGCGCTTCAAGCTCTCCTACATTTTGAAGCTTTTAAAACGCTTTGTAAATGTTCACTTGTTTCAATTGTTTGTTTTAATGCGGCGAAAAACAAATTTTCGATTACAGGAGAAGGCGAAAGGGTTAAAATTAAATACTATTAGTCCTTTCATTATGGTAATTCCTCCGTCATGAAAATATTCAAGAAAATGGCATCACTCCGAAAAAGTATTCAAGCCTCGAGCCTCCACGTAGCTGTTCTGGCCTCGCGGCTGAAAGGGAATGAAGTGAAGGACAAGAGGAATTGCGCGGGATTGGTGGCTGACACCGGTAAGAGTGTGTTGGTAGGGGCTCCTGTGTTAAATTTAATCGTACATATGCAAATATGTCATTGTTCATTTTATCTTTAAAACATAATAACGTGTGTTGAAAAGGAAAGCATCATTGGCGTCAGGACACGCGACAGTAAAAATATCGGTAACATAGATTCAACATTGACCACTGACAGTTTGAATGCCGACTTCGCTTTTGAGAGCACTGATGGAAAGCGATTCTTCTCAATAGGGTTAAATGTCTACTTCTACACCGCTGTGTTTATTTTATGGCGTAAAATTAATACAAATTACCGTTACGTGCGTCTAATACGTGGACACACGTACACAAAATTTCGCTGTCTTAGGTTTGGCGATCAAGCGATACAACGTTGAAGTCGGGTAAAGGGTACACACAGGACATCGAGTGGACGTCGTATATAGCTAGCAAAGTTAAGGAAAGGTTTGAGATGCATTCTTTGAATACGTTTTAATCACATTCTTTTTCTTCGTTTGCATACATAAGGTATTTATCTTCGGGCGATCAACTTGTTTGCCCATACATCTGGTGAAGTATTCCGGTTTGCATATATTTTGATATTTCAGGCTTCCCTAATAAAATAAAAAGGAAAGAAAAATTTAAATCAATTTCTTTCTACATATGTAAATACAATAAGAAAAATACAAATATATTCTAGAAAACAATAACGCCGTTGCATTTCATTTCTCGTTTATCTTACTCGTACATTTTAAATGGAAACATTCGATTAATTTTATGTATCATGTTTTTGATGTAAAGAGATATTTGTGCAATAGAAAATTCCTCATGTATGAAAATTAGGATTCGAGGAGAATTCTAAAGGATTTATATAAGAAAAAATTAAACAGACTTCCTTCCTAGGTTACAGATTGAGAAACTGAAATCTACAATATTTCTTGAAATAAATTCCATTTCCGAGGGTAGGAAGGGAACTTTTTCCAGGGTGATAAGGTATATTACAAGTATATAAACCGAAAATCGAGAGTCAACTGTATTTTCTTAAGAAACAGAGAAGTTTCGCAACAAACCTATTGAATTTGAGCCACTATTACTCATGTTTACGTCGAAAGAGTAACGAATGGAAAAGAAACGACCAAAGTTCAATCAGGAGTACAGGTAAATTTGAAAAATTCAAAATCGGATCTGTATAAGCACAAAAGTGAATGTTGTCCTCTAAAATAATGGTTGATTTAGATCGTAATTTATGGCTCCTGCCAAAAATCAAAGATGTCAAAATAGTATTGTCCTACGAGTAAAAATATAATTTAATCCAATCAGATTACTAAAATCAGTAGAATTGTCTACAATAGATTTGTGTACTAGATCTAGTGTAACGATCCAGATTGGATATTTCAAAATCAAGAAAGAAACCTTTAAAAGACTTTTCAGTTCTTACTCGGATAAAATTACAGCCCTCAAGGCTTGTCACTTTTCGTAATAAAGGAAAACTAAATTCTTAAAAAGTAATTTGAGGTTAGAGTAAAAGCTCAAGATATTATGACGTTAGAACTAGTTGTTCTTTAAGTAACACAAGTACTTCAAATCTGTAATTTTAAAAATGTTAAGTTTTCACATCCCCCGATATTATTCAACTGAAACAAAAAATGAAATCTTTCGGATGTTTTTAAAACTATGAAAGCATTTCCACATTGCCGCAAATTTCATGCTTACATTCTCTACGATTCTATAAATGAAGTAAATCAATGCTGACGTTCAAATATTTTAGGCGACTTGGAAAAAAAATATGCAAATAAAAAATAAGATGTCAATTTATACCAAATCCATACTGAATCAAGATAATTCTCCAATATTGTAGTTTGGGTATTCAACAATTTAATAATTTGTTAAAAACCCAGAAACAAAAATTGAGTTATGTTTTAGTTTCTAAAAGTAAACTTGCTAGTTTAACATTACCGATTTGTTAGCTTTTAGACTGTACTTGTTACTAAATTAGAGATAAAATACTTGCAAAAATTGGTATGGAAATACTTCCATAAGCAGCGGGGCTTTTTTTCAAAGTATAATTCAACTTGCAGAAATTTGGTTATATGTATATAAATAGAGTAAGCTTAGAAAACAGATGACAATTTTTCATCAAATATCAAATAGTTAAATAATGTATAGTTCTTATACTTATGATGAACCATTATTCAACTCTTTCTGGCATGGTCTTTTCAACGATATTCATTGTGTTAAAATTATTAAATTATTGTAGAACCGAGTTTTAAATGTATGGCTATGGTCAGGTTTTCAAAAAGATGCCACTGCAGTAATGCTCTCTAATGGATTTAAATGCAGTTTAATATGAATAGATTTGATGCATTTACTAATCGCTTACTACAATATACACGTATGGTTTCCCGATGAGGATATTTGAAAAGAACTCGAGATGCTCAAAATCCATCTTCATCAGGTCACAATTGCAAGGAGATTCTTCTTGATCTACTAAATCAATTCTCATGCATATTAATTTCGAGACTATAAATTCAGATTAAATCTAGATTTGATGGAAAGTCGTATTTCCTTGTAAAAGCACATTCTCATTTTAAATTTATAGTATTGATATATAAATTGCATAGTTAGTGTAGTCCAAATTATGGTCTAACTCAAAATCCTGAAGTATCTATAGTTTTTACGTTCTTGTTAAATGATTGTTATACAAGCAATATAATAGCAAGAATTCTCATTCAAGTTTCAGGAATGAATAGCTACTTTTGGCGACCAGACAATTCGCCAAGATAGAGGGAAGATTTACTTTCAGATGAATTTTACATAACGTTCGCGATTCCCCAAAGAAAATATTCTTTTACATTGAATTACGTATAATTTTAACAACTTGATTTTCACTTTGTTCATTGTGTATCCCTATAGAATCAAATTCTATTAAAAACAGCTTTCACAGTAATCCAAATTTTCAGGTGTTATTTCATTTTATATTAATCACCAATCGTTTCGTCCGGGATATTGGCTATAATTACAATGGAAGCGTTTAAATATAATTCTACAACCATGCATTCGTCAAATTCTTAGACATTAAAATAATTTAATTGTCTGAACTTAGGTTTATTATACTGAAGAAATAGAAACAATCAGATGAAAAGATGGCGCTGTTGAAACGTAAATATCCGGTCAATCCATATTCTAAATTTCGTGATACTATAACTTCACATTTTTTAATACAAAATTCAGATATTAAGATTATATGAGTTACTTTAAGCAATGGAAAAATTCCACGATTAAATATTTAATGAAACATTGAAAGCGGTTTCAGTTTTAGGTCAGCAATGCAATATATTGATGAAAATTAGGAAAACTCGCTACTCTAGAATTGCCCCCAAAATGAAAGATTTAAATTGTATTGAATTATGTAATATTTTTAGAAGTTATTGCAAATGAAAACCAAACTACGGCTTAATTTTCAATTAAAGCTACATTTGAACTTCCAAAAAATTACTCGGAAGTGTGCATTTCTATCCTTCAAGGTAGAGATGTTCACATTTCATAGCTGTACACCAAGTGGTCTAGCTTGTAAAGCGCCACACATTTTTAATAGAACTGATAAAAACCTGTATTTGGGCTTTCAAAGCACTAAAGTAACCCTTAGAATCGCATGTGTATAAATATGCATCGGATTACATTTTGGCCTGAAAAAAGAAAAATCCTCTGTTATCTTCATATATGAAGAATTCTTACCCTCATATTTCAGATCTAATTTCAAAAAACTGCCCACTACAGAAGACTCAAACACCCATGCCAAAGAAAAAAGTAGATTTGCCATTTCTTTGTAACCACTGGAGATATTAGTTTAAAAATTCTAGCTATTAGAATACAAGTTTCGTTAAACTTTCAAATGATTTCAGCTTCAATTTCGATCAGTTTTTAAAGATGTAGAAAATCTAATGTTGAGTAAGATACCGCAAGTTTAATTTAAGACAGTTTATTTTGACTATCATGGAAGCATAGGATATAAATATACATTAAGATTTTAAAAATTGTAAGTGTCGACTACTTACGGAATTTTCACAAATTAAAAAATTTGTGCGTTGAATATGCATGGGATTTTTCGGAGGAATAAAACTATTGGATGACTATGCTTGTCTATAGCTGCCAGAAAAATATTTGCGCTGGTTCTATAGAGAAAAATATTAAATATCACAACTTCATTTCATGACATCCTAGGAGGCATGGCCTAGAACAGCGTTTCTCAACCTTTCAGTATTCGCGTTCCAGTTTTCAATCATAATTTTCATCGCCCCTCCCCGCTTACAACAATAATGCATATTGAGTATTTTGGATTGTGTTTTTAAAGTATTTTTAACTAACTGCCAAACAAGAGTAAAAGCGAGCCAACGTTGAAGAGAAATCACATTTGGCAATTTGCCAAACAGATAGTGAACAGATGAAGCGAATGAAAGCGGGGAAAATTTAAATATTACACTTCAAATGAAAGCCAAACAGGGAGATAACGTTAAAAGAATATGAAAGTAGAAAAATTCGTTAATGAAAGTTAACCTAAACGGGGTGAGCTAAATTTAGAAACTGGGAATACATTTTTTCGAATAATAAAAGAAATAAAACAGAAGCACGACTAAACAAAAAAGAAAAAAAAATTACGTTTGTGGAAGGGAATCCACACGACCGATGCCGTTCATGCAGGTGCAGAGCAAATGTTTTCATAGAAAGAAGGAAAATGTTCGATAACGCAAGTTTCAATTCCTGCCAGTCTCATTCGAGTTGAATCTATTGTGAATGTGTATGTTATAAATGTTTTCTTGCCAATTGCATTATTAAATATTCACGGCAGTAGATTTATGCAGACTCGTGAATAAATTTTTAAGCGGAAGTAAGCATTAGACGATAGTCAAGCACCAACAAATACACAGACGAGCGTGGTTCCGAAAATAAAACCAAGAGAATATTCTCAAAAATACTTAAATTTTGGGTTTATCAGTACTGAAGTAAATGAGGAAGAAAGGCCCATGTGTATAATTTGCTCAAAACTGTTGGAAGCAGGCAGAATGAAACCTAATAAACTTAAACGACGACATTTGGAAACTCTCCATAGTGACAACAAACCCAGATAATTCTTCGAATCAAAATTAAAATCATATAAAAAGCAAAAATTAGTTTTTAAAGAAACTTTGTGAATAAAAAAAACTTTAATTGCATCTTACAAAGTTTCATATAAAATAGCCAGATGTAAAAACCCTCACGCCATTGGTGAAGAGTTTATTTTGCTAGCAGGAATTGAGATTGCAGAAACCATGTTTGGAGATAATTTTTCAAAACAATTGCAGTTTATACCTCTTTCAAATGATACTGTTGCTCGTCGAATTGGTGATATAGCTGAAAGATGAACAGTGTCAGCTTTTCTCGAAGTTGCATGACAAATTGTTTTCAGTACAGCTTGATGAAGCAGCAGATAGTAATAAAGATGCTCATTTAATTGCCTATGTTCGATTTTGTGATATGTCAGTAGTAGAACTACTTTTCTGCAGACCCATAGAACTCAAAACAGCAGCGCTTGCATCATTTTCTATTTTAAACGATTTTATGAATGAGCCAAACATAGAATGGAAAAATTGCGTCGAAATATGCATCGATGGTGCTCGTTCAATGTCCGGATTCCAAGTTATACAAGCACTTGTAAAACAAAAATCGCCTCAGTGGGTCTGGATGCATTGCATGATCTACAGAGAAGCTTTGGTTTCGAAAGAAATGAGTCCTGGTCTGAATATTATGTTAACTACGGTTGTAACCGTAGTAAATTATATAAAAATGGGACCCCCTGAAATAGAGAATCTTTTCCGCACTTTGTAAAGACATGGGTTCAGTACATTCAGCTTTACTATTTTATTGCGAGGCAAGATGGATATCACGTGGGAGATTTTTGCAACGTGTTTAGGAATTAAGAGAAGAAATCGCCATTTCTTAGAAGAAGAAAACAGACCGGAAGCCGAGAATTTTCGCGATGGTTTATTTGTGATGAAATTGAACTACTGGGTCAACATATTCGAGAATTTAAATAACTTGAATCTTCAACTTTAAAGAGCATATAGACATATGTTGGATACGAGTGATAAAGTTAATGCTTACGACGAGTGATAAAGTTAATGCTTACGACGAGTGATAAAGTTAATGCTTACGACGAGTGATAAAGTTTAGTGAATTGTGGAACAGAAATTTAAAACAAAAAAATCTAACAATGTTTTCAAATGTGGATTGTACTAAAACTTACAAGGCTGCTTTTGTATCCATTGAAAGTCATTTAGCCATGCTGGCAAAGAATTTGAAAAGATATTTTCTTGTTGACGACAAATAGAAAGTTTCGAGTCGGTTAGGGACTCATTTCATAAGACTTTCAGAAGGACTCTCAATTGATGAGAAAGAAAAAGTCAGACTTCAATACAAGTGGCGAAACTAAAAGACAATTTAGTAATAAATCACTATTTGAATTTTGGGCAGGAGTAGAGGATGATTTTTCTGCTCTAAAAACAAAAGGCATTTCACATTCTATTACCATTTTCAACATCCTTCCTTTGTGAAACTGGATTTTCTGCTGTGGCTTCTTTGAAGACAAAATACAGATCTCGGCTGAATATAGAAACAGAACTGAGATTGGCTATTTCTAATATTAAGCCTTCCTTTGAAAAATTTTGCTCTGAAAGACAGGCCCAAGGAAGTAACTAATAATTATTAAATTTGTTTTTAATTTATTATGTTTTAATTAAGTACATATTTATTTATTAAGTTGTTTTACTTTAATAAGTTATTAAATATGTCGAAATATATTTTGTTTCCTATGTGTATGTGTGCTTTTTCCTTTCAGTCAGATGATCAATTTTTTTAAATAATATTTTTATCTTGGATATTCTCGCGACCCCCCCCCTCTAGTGTGCTCGCTCCATCCTAGGGGGCGCGCCCCACAGGTCGAGAATCGCTGGCCTAGAAAATAAACCAGATTAGAAAATAAATTCGGAAGAAATGTAAATAAAATTACATGTAATGAAGATAATTCCATTGGCTTTAAAAATACCTATACTCATTTCCAAACGTCGGCACATGGCAAACGCATTTTTAAAAAGATTTGAGAAATAAAATTCAATACAAAACTTCCATTAAAAACTGAAAAGTCACTTAAACAAAATAATTTAAATGAACATGAATAGAGTTTAGATCCAAGAGAAATAGATGAATATCCATAGAGAAATTTCTGCTATGGAACTTCTATTACAATTTTGTAAGTTTTAAGTCTACAATTTTCTGTTGATAGACGAAATGCAAATTTAATGAAATTTATAATTAGGTGTAAAAATACGTTTTCCTAAAATATATAAACACCTTTCCAAAAGGGTAAAAGAAAATGAGGTTGATTTTTTATTGAGATTGATTTTTAATATTTGAAAAATGTTTCTGATAGTTAGAGGAGAATGTTCGCTCTTTTAGCTGTTATTTTAAGTCGGCTCCCAATTAAATAGTGCTGAAGTTGCAAGCACAAGAGATAAATTTACAATATTATAGATTTAGCAGTTTCTTTAAAAACGTAACAAGGAAAAAATGTATAATTTTCGAACTTCAATTCGATCAGTTATTACAACTGGAAAATTTCAAAACTCAGCAAAATACTGCAATTTTTAGTTATGAAGAACGTTTCAAATAATATTCAATGAATGTAAAATTCTTTAATAGCAGGTATATAATTAAAAATGTAACTGAAAAACTTAAAATGCTAATTACTTACGGATTCGAAGCTGATAGTAATTGAATTTTTTTCTATAGATTCGATCGTTTTTACACAGCTATGCTTACGCATAGCTGTTAAAAAACGATGTTTGCTTCGGGTATAATATCCAACATCGTTTACCGCCACATGCCTTCCCTTGAGCCTGTCCCATTCCTAGAAAATAAACTATATTTATTATAAAATAAATAAATTCAGATGAAATATAAATATAATTACTTATAACGAAGGTATTCCAATCAGCTTTGAAAATATCTAAAATTATATTTTTAGCCGTGGAAACGTGAACAATATTTTTCAAAATTTTTGAAATGCAAAATTATATAAAAAAAATAATTGAAGCAAGATAATATTTGTTTCAAAGATTGATTTCTTTGAACGTGCAAGGTTTCAAGGGTGCAAATTTTGCAGGGATATATTTCCGTCTCTGTATGATTTACACATTTTATCCATTCTTGAAGGACAAAAATGCAGTTTCGTTTACTAGGTGTGTCTGAACAAAACCGAACTTTCAAAATTTAGCCCTTCAAATTAAGCATTAAATTTAAAATATATAAAAAATTAAAAATCATGAAAATTACACAGCTAACGTATAGTTAAAAGGAATAAATTTAAATGTCAGCAAATTTTCAAAATCGATTCAAAATTTATTAACTCATTGATTAAAAATTCTATTTTTACAAGCATTAAATTTTAAATTAATGTTTTTAATAAAAAATATTATCCGATTTTATTTTGACAATGAAAATGCCGATTGAAAATTAAGAGATACTGATTACTTAAAGACACTGATAATTAATAAAAAATAAAATATTTATGCTAGGGAAACAAATACGGCTCATTAACAATATTTGATCTCAAATTTCTGTATCTTTTGGAAAAATCAACATAACATTTTAATGAGCTTACCTTGAATACTGCAAACTGTCCTTCTTCCCAATTTGAGGAACTTTTATGTTCACAGAACATTTAAATTATTCCCTCCTCTCTATTCACCCATGAAAGTAGATGTCTGTATTGTTGTCGAGAGAAGGGATGAGAAAGTGTTCCACTAATTTGTTTCCGAGCATTATACAGTCTGTTATGAATATATAGAATAAATATAAAATTATAGAAATATTCATGGTTTACAGACTTGCAAACTTAATATAAAGAATACACAGGTGATGCAATTTTAACATGGAGGGGGGGGGAGGGTTTCGACATTTTTCGTGAGGGAACTAAAACCCGAATTGCATCCAAAGTTTTATGCATAGGCTTTACTATGTATATTGTTTCGAATTCTGAAAATAATGTTGGAAATGGTCTCTCCAAAGCTCTCCCGCATACTCCCTAATTATGATATTTCCCTCTCCCTCCTGCAGAATAATTGTTGAATTTCAAGTATAAGAAAGGCATAATCGCATAATTTGCACTTTTTTTTTTGGCTTGCATCATATTATGCTTATTATATTTCATATTCTACTAACCAATTCTAGTTCTGTGCCAGATTTTGGTCACATTCGGTTGGAAAATTAGTTCTCCAAAAGGCGTAATCGAGTAAATTACCAAAACTGGAGTTTTTAGAAACTGAAATATCAGACTATATGGAATTCATGATTTTGTCAAACCCAATATGTGTTAGAAAGGGAGGGGGCAGGGTTTTCGTATAAACTTAAAAATAGGATGTACAACCAAGATATTCACACCATTCGTTCCTTCCGATCTCAGAAATTAATTTTTACTTTCATCTTTTTATTATTAACAGGGCTTATACACCATTTGCAATTTAAATTATGTAAATTAAAATGTTAAATTTGTATACAAGTTAAAAAAAATAACGGTGTACGCTGAAGAATATCATGTCCCCCATTTCGTTTTTTTATTAATTAATATTCAAAATGAAATGAAGCCTCTAATTAAGATCTTAAATTAATAGCCAAAAGGTTTATCTTGAATATAGATTTGAGCATTAAACATTTTATAATAAATAATTACAATATAAACGAATCCAACATATGAAGTAATAAATAAATGAATAAATACAAGATAAATTCACACTTTTTTTTTCCTGTGGGAAAAATAAAAGCTGCCTTACCAAACACCAATAGAAAATTCTATACGTCACAAGACATTCACTTCCTTCAAAATGGTAAATTAGAAACATTTGAATGATACCAAATTTGAACACACTTAACATTAATTCATTCAATCCAATACTCAAGTACTTTATACACCCCGAATGGTGTACTTACCATCACTAAATCTTATCCATTCATTTCAGTTCTTCAGAGGAAAAATCCAGAGGAAAAATATCTTATTCTTGAGGTATTTTATTTAGTTTTGGTCATGAAATATTACTTTAGTTCTCGACTCACTATTTCAGTTTTCTGTGCAAATTCATCTCTGAATATTAAAGGGGGGTCAGCTAAATCTTCGTATTAAACCCCCTAGAGAGGGAATCCTATATATGGAAGGTGGAACTTGTATGATGCCCACTCACTTCAACGAAGTCCAAACGTCGTCTGACTGTTATGGTGTTAATAATTTGAGAATAAAGATTAGGACATTTCAGCTGCCTTCTGTTGATGAAGGTGAAGGATCTTCAAGTTTATCATGGTTCACTCTTAACAGATGCCTCCCAAAAGGATCTTTTTTGTTGCTAAAAAGTGGGGCAGAATTACAAATCTAAATAAAATTTGAGAATAAAGATTAGGACATTTCAGCTGCCTTCTGTTGATGAAGGTGAAGGATCTTCAAGTTGATCATGGTTCACACTTAACAGATGCCTCCCAAAAGGATCTTTTTTGTTGCTAAAAAGTGGGGCAGAATTACAAATCTAAATAAAATTTGAGAATAAAGATTAGGACATTTCAGCTGCCTTCTGTTGATGAAGGTGAAGGATCTTCAAGTTGATCATGGTTCACACTTAACAGATGCCTCCCAAAAGCATCTTTTTTGTTGCTAAAAAGTGGGACAGAATTACAAATCTAAATAAAATTTGAGAATAAGGATTAGGACATTTCAGTTGCCTTCTGTTGATGAAGGTGAAGGATCTTCAAGTTGATCATGGTTCACACTTAACAGATGCCTCCCAAAAGGATCTTTTTTGTTGCTAAAAAGTGGGGCAGAATTACAAATCTAAATAAAATTTGAGAATAAGGATTAGGACATTTCAGCTGCCTTCTTTTGATGAAGGTGAAGGATCTTCAAGTTGATCATGGTTCACACTTAACAGATGCCTCCCAAAAGGATCTTTTTTGTTGCTAAAAAGTGGGGCAGAATTACAAATCTAAATAAAATTTGAGAATAAAGATTAGGACATTTCAGCTGCCTTCTGTTGATGAAGGTGAAGGATCTTCAAGTTGATCATGGTTCACACTTAACAGATGCCTCCCAAAAGGATCTTTTTTGTTGCTAAAAAGTGGGGCAGAATTACAAATCTAAATAAAATTTGAGAATAAAGATTAGGACATTTCAGCTGTCTTCTGTTGATGAAGGTGAAGGAACTTCAAGTTGATCATGGTTCACACTTAACAGATGCCTCCCAAAAGGATCTTTTTTGTTGCTAAAAAGTGGGGCAGAATTACAAATCTAAATAAAATATGAGAATATTAGAATAAGGACCGAGAAAATTTAATTTGCAATAAAGATTCGAAAATCTAGAAATTGCTATTTTAGTTAAAACTATTTTTTTTTCTTTTCGTGGGTTTTAGAAATCTTGAGAGCAGAAAATGGAAATTGTTGTCCATTTTATTTGATCGCTGAACAAAATTATGAAATCCGAGCCCAAATGACCATATTGTGGTTTCTTAAGGGTGTACTAGAATAATTAAACTAGCGCGAACATTTAAGATTTTTCTTTTAATTATTTGAATATTAATATTCTGATATAATACATTTGGAGTTTTTAATTTTATTAGTACGAAGAGTAGAAAGACAAAAGTATCATAATAGTTGAAAAATTCGAACTGAACTTTCTCATTTCAGCCCTTCTTGAGTTAAAAAAAAAAAAAAAAAAAAAAAAAATCAAATTACGATTATTTATGAGCATGATTACACGAAACCACTTTGAGCTAGATGAATGAAATTTGGTGTATGGATTTATACCAAATTCATAGATTTCTATCGAATCTTGAAAGAAATCCTGAGGACATCTGTTTGCTCAACTGTCCGCGTACAAGTGATCATAAGAAATATGAAGCGCATAGGACTGCATAGATAAATTTTATATGGATGTTTTTCGATCTTAACTGTATATCTTTATCAGTTAAGATCATTAATTCATTAGGGTCGAAATTAATTCATTAGGGGGTTGATAATTTGTCAGTTTGTACACTCTCATCCTTGTAAACGCAATAAGTAGAATACACTATTATTTCGAAATGAACTAAATTCGGTAAGTGATCTGTGATAATAATTTCAATAAATTTATTTTCAATCTTTTATAAATAGGCTTTTGAAATACATATTCGATTTTCGAGTAGTTGTGTATTAACAACATACCAGAGATTAATCGCAAAAATAGGAATAACTTAACTTGCTCTTAGTCGTGTATGAGAAGAACCGTCGTCGAAGGGGGTCTGCTGCTCGTAAAATCCGAGAGGGCCAACCGTCCTGCCCCTAGCGTGGTTTGGTGTGGAGAGGGGGTGCCAGCTCAAGTGTTGCCCTCGTCATCTGACCGCGGTTCAAATTTGCGAGGTCCGTCCCAAAAATAGGCCTATTGTTGCTTTACAATGGGATGCTAATATGACTAAATTAAACTAATCGTATATGAGTGCATAATATTGTCACAATTAAATTGTTGTTGTTGTTGTTTCTAATGGCACTTGTCATAAATAAGCCCACTGACTTTAGAAGTCAGTGATTTTAAGCCAAGGGTGCGTCGCTTGTTTTTTCAGTAGCGCCATCTAGGGCCATGATTACGACTTAGTCACGACACACGTCACAACCCTTTTTATGGGGCTGACTTCTTTCATGCATTTCATTCACTCATCCACAGATCGTAATTTAGATCTGAATCAGAGAACAATCACCCTTGATCCAGTACCCCCAGTGGTATTACTCTCGATATGGAGGACTTAGTGACCACGACAGATTTATACGTGGGCCAGCCACCACACACACGGAACACAATTAAATAAATGGTATTAATAAACAAGACACAAAAACATGCGGAAGGATTTTTATACGTTATGAATATTTTGTAAATTATATATATCTAACTATAGATTACTAGCATTCCCCTACATTTTTATGCATTATTCAGTATGAGAGTGGAAAAAAAATGTTTTTCAATTCAACATAAATTCACAGGGATTGCTTTAAAAAATTTATTATTAAATTAAAAATCTTATCTTAAATCTCAAAAATTTGTTTTTGAATCTTTTCACTATACTTAAGTATTTACTACCATTTATACCGAGAAATGATTTCTCATATCTGTATTATTATATTTTAAGAAAAAATTTCATTAAGACCAGAAAAAAAAATATTTTTTGAAGGGCATTTCCACTTACGAAGTTTCAAGAAACCGAGTTAGCTAGGAAATTGAAATTGAGCGTTATGATTGAACTATGTACTCTTTGATATCCACTTTTCAGTAATAAAAACTTTCAACTGTGAAAAATTCTCATAATTGTTTGGAAAATTGCATAATTACCGCATTCCAAATAATTACAATTGCATAAGATTTTGTTTTCATGATAAATTTATTATATACTTTAAGAAGAACATTGTTTTATTCTAGGATAGATTGATTTGAAAATAGTAACCTATTGAAATAAGGACATTTCAAGTTCGTACCCCGCCGGCCGAAGATTCCCCACGTGCGCGGTGGTTGTCGCGCGTTTAAATATGTCGTGGTCAGAAATTCCTCCACGTCGAGAGTAATACAACTGGGGGAACTGGATCAGGGGTGATCGTTCTCTGATTCAGGTCTAAACTACGATGAGTGAATGAAATGCGTGAATGAAGTCCGCCCCGTAAAAAGGGTTGTGACGCGTGTGTAGAAGTCGTTCTCTTGGTCCTAGATGGCGCTACTATTAAAACAAGAGACGCTTCCACACAGGCTTAAAATCGCTGTCTTCGTAACAGCGGGTTTGTCCATGGCAAGTGCCATAAGAAACAAAAACGAATAGGTTTTTTTTTTTTTTAATGAATAGTGAAAAGTAACAATTTTAATAAAACACATGTAGTATAATATTTTGTAATTTATTTATCTAAAAAAATACTAAGATACATACTATATATGTTTACTTATATCAAAGAATTTTTAATAAATGCAATTTACAACAGAAAAAGAAACATTTCATTTATAAAGTTGATTTCCCGAAATTACAGCAAAACTTTATGTGTTCACTAATAAAGCACTCTTTGCTTCCGAAATTCCTATCGGCACAAAATGCTTGAACTCAAGATTGCCATTTTATGAAATTATCATTTTTCTTTCTTTTTTTTTTTTTTTTTTTTGCACATTATGCAAAATCTCACAATCTTATTTATTGCTCTGTTCAAGACAGTCTGTTATGTTTACATATATGTGATGTCTTTAATACCCTTGTAATATATCTAAATATGTCTTCCTATATATATTCCTAAATATTGTCACGTAATGCTTATTCGAAAATCTTAACTTGCATAACTGTGAAATAAGAGCAGTTGAGATTACTATAAAAGACCCATCTGAACAATTTAATTCACATATTAGTAATTAGCAGTTCTAGCATTAGTACTAGTAAATTGGTAATTATCCGTTTTCGAAAAGAAAAAGAAAATAAAATGTAAACTAATCATATGCTGTTTCCTAACTTGAATATGCTTGGATTTAGAACAAATTGAAAATTAGCTTGCAATCATTGACAGTATTTTTAAGAAATTAGGTATCAAGTTTCTAGCAATTTACATGCAAATAAAAAATTAATTGCTGGCATTGCATCAGAGCATCAAACATTTTAATTAAATATATGTAAAAGCTGCATTTATATGTTATCAAACACGCTTGGAATGATGAATTAAATTCAGTCAGTAAGGAAAAGGAGCAAACACCGGTTCAATGAAGCTACGGGGTCCGCCCGAGTCACCTGAGTATCACTGCGGAATTCCTTCCCATTCATTAAATGTGATTGACTGAATACCCGTGGGGTATGTTTTGTATATTAGAGAAACTGCCCAGATGAAATTCAGGAAAAAGCATATTTTCTAAAAATATTTAAAGGGAGCTCAAGCTAATCGATGCTAATTTCAGATTTTGTTATTTTTTCCCTTAAGTACGTAGGCTATCTCTGATTGTTTCCAGGTGTGTTGATATGTGAAAGAGAATCTCGATAGATAAAATGATTTTTGAAAAAAAGAGAGTTAATTCTGAAAATAAACCATAACCATTTATAATTACCAATGACGCAATCTTCCTTTTTCGAATAAAACAATAATCACCGTTTGAATGAATTTCAGCGATTTTTTAATTCTTTCTTGTGGAAAATTTCTAAAAATTAATCATAGTAAAAATGAGTCGCATATTATTTTAGCCAGAATACTTATTTTTTAGTAAAACTCAATTCAAAACAAATCAATACAAAAAAGCATTCATTAGCAGATTTCAAGTATTGATTTTTGGAATGTACACACACACACACACACACACACACACACATATATATATATATATTCACTGTCTTTATTCTAAATGCAAGATCTTTCACTATAATGCAGTTAATATAATTAATTATCACTAATGAATAATTTTTAAAAATGAACCTAGAAATCCGTAATTTCAAGAAAAATTTAATACACTCAAATTCATGAGCTGAGGATAATAAGTTTCAAAGTTTATCCTTTAGGAACAAAATCAGCGCTTTTGTTCAGTTGAGAAGCAAAAGTTTGAAAAAAGAAATAGATCTATTTTATTTATTGTTTTACAGCCAATTCCATCGCAATTGTGTATCCGAATAAATGTAAATGTCAACACATTTTTTCACATAATTGAATTTATTTGTATTTTAAATAATTAGAGCTATCTATAAAAATTTTAAAGAACGTTTTCAGTGCACAAACATGAGAAATCTTGGCACTTGTTGCTTTGAATTTTACAAACTTGAAATCAGGCCATGCGGAGTGTCTCTTATTTTACAAGAATTGTATTTGTTGTTACATTTTAATAACCGTAAAAGTTTCATTTTTTTTTTCATAACCTCAAACTGGCTAATCAGACCCACAGGAAGGCACACGGAAAAATCTGAATGACAGGACAGCCTCAATAGCAACACTGATGAGAACTGTGGCTGAGTCTTAAGGGCCATCAACAGCCACGATGCAACCCCCCCCCCCATCGGAAAGGACGTCCCGTGATCGATGGGAGGAGCCAGACACCCAACTTTTCCCACAGGGGTGACGAGAATCAAATTGAGGATAAGAAGTTTCTGATATATCAGAAATTTCTTATCCTCAAATGCAAGGTGCTCCCCGTGGACCATGTTTCTTTTTAGTAAATAGTTTATGAATACCTACAAAATTATAACTAAAAATAATGCTCTTATAGGAGTTTTGAACACATTTTGAAGATTGATAAATAACAAATTTTTAAGTTCGGTCTTTCGCTTCATTAAAATAATAAAAAAGGAAATATATGGAATGATTTATCTTCCATTCAGATTTTCAAAAATATGTTAGTATATTCTCAAAAATGGCTGGTGCCTAACTAGTCGTATTTAATTTAGACACCTGTATAAATACCGGTTTGTTCAGTGAGGGTGAAATGAAATAAGCATTTCTCTCATACACTTAATCACTTCATCAACAAATGCAAGTTCCTTCACAGTGGATACCTTTTTAAATGCGAGGCACGTACTGGGGATACGTTATACAGTTAGTTAATTTTGAGAACAAATTAAAGAAATTTCATTGATATCCCTATACACACGAAATAAAAATATTTGCTTTTTTGTTAAATAAAGCAAGATGAAGTAATTTAATTTGCATTCAACTAAAAAATATACTTCCCATTATTAAATGGCATTAATATTATGTACATCGTTATGGTAATTTATAAATGGTATCTATATGTCAAATTTATAGACGTGTTCCTTTTTTTTTAAAAAAAATTCCATTCTGTCATTGTTTAAAATATTCAAAACTCTTCTGGAACCCAGTAATTGTTACTGGTTTAAAAAGAAAAGTAATTAGGGCCTTAACATTATCATGAAAGTTTCATCCTGGAATACGTGAAGTGTTATTGACACATATTGATTAATAAATGCATACCCAGTCAAAGAACCAAAAGAAATACATACATCATATTCTAAATTGCATTAATATTATGTACAGCAAAATTATAGTGTGTGTGAATGTTTTCTGAATGCCAAATTTCTAGACGAGTTCCTTAAAAAAATTCTATCAACTTGTTCATCATTTTCAAAACTCTTCTGAAACACGGGAATTTTTCCTCGTTTAAAAAGAAATAGAATATTTACCCTTTCCCATGGACGCTTCATTCTGAGAGGCAGTATCATTGTTATACCGACTGATTACCCAATACTATACGTTGTCAATGAGATAAATATTATAGACAAAGAAAGTTTATAATCCGACAGCCATAATGTAGCACTGGTTAATGAATTAGCTGAAATGCGAATGAGCACAACTAACACTATTCTTTTTATAAATAAAAGTTGTGTTTTAATCCACAATGCTATTTGTTTACCACTAAAACATTTGCTGAAACTGCGAATTTATCAGGAACATTCTAATCTATGTGCCCATTTAATAAAATGCATCATGTTTTTAATGAGAAATATGAAAATTCAATAACAATGAGGCTATATTTAGAAATATTTCTTTTATTAGAAGTGAATTATTGTAATACAGGTTATGAATACATAATTATTACATGTAAAAGATGGAAACAAGCACCTTCACAAGCTAGTATAGCAATCATTCAGCTGCTTAAAGACAAATTGTTAAGTAGCACTAAAGACAAATTGTTAAGTAGCACTAAAGACAAATTGTTAAGTAGCACTAAAGACAAATTGTTAAGTAGCACTAAAGACAAATTGTTAAGTAGCACTAAAGACAAATTGTTAAGTAGCACTTGACACAATGGCGATATTCTATACAACTGATGCATTGGAAATATATCCAGAAAAAAACTGTGTAGTTTCTAAATAATATGTTCTCTTTAACATTAGTTAATATTTTTATAAACAAATTCCGCTACACTCGAATCGATGGGTTCACTTGTGGATGTAGGGTATCACACAATCAGCAGGCCCAGATAACAAATAGCTTCATTTATTAACACAAAGACACAGACGACAAAAACACATCATAGACGTACACAACAGCGATAAAGTAATCAGTAGTAAATAATGATAACAGCACACAAGCCGGCCAGGCAAAAAGCAGAATGGAGGAGAATCACTAAGGTCTCTCCAAATGCCTGCTATTCTCAACAGTCTACTCTCTTTAGTTGTGCTTAGCTACCAACTAACTGCTATAAATTTGACTACTTATCACACGCCTCGATGCTGCTTCAATAGCCGTCTTCAAGATTCGTCGCATGGCTCAATCCCACTAATCGCTTGCGCCTACCTGGACTGATCCAATTATATGAATAACGGTACTAATAATTTCGACTTTGATAACTACTTTTCATAACTTATGAAGCAGGGCACAGAAGGTTCTCGAAAAATCAAGCATAGCTCTCATCCTATTGATCCTATCGATAAAATGCCCGAACATTCAATTTTTTTCCAGTCTCCAAATGATCGTCGAGTTTGTTGACAAGCGCAGGATCATTGTTCCGGCGACCGATCAGCAACCAATGCAGCTTACAGTAAAACGGCCTATTCTACGCTGCAACTCACTGTGCTGGAAAGAAGCATTACAGATTAGTAACGAAATGATTAATATTGTTATTCAAGTCTGTTCCGCCAGAGTTATGCCAGTGAACGTGGCACCGCTACGAAGTCGATATTGACAAGGGAAACATCGTTATTTTTTGGGGTTCGGCAGTGTTAACACTTCATAGCATCGCTCAGAATAACCATTAAATTTGTATGTTTAAGGGAAAGACTAAAATATTTGGACTAGTTTAGAGTTTAACGTCACGAAATTTAGTATGTATATTTAATATAATTAAATTAATAAAAATATTTCAATTATTAAGGGAAGATAAAAATTTTAATATGCCTTATTGCTGGGGATTGGTTTAACTATTTTGAAAAACTTTTAGAAACAAGTTGCAAGTGTGGCTAATCGCAGCTATCTAGGATCGAAAAAGGAATTACCTTGAATAAATTTAAACCTTCAGATTGGCAACAGTGTGACTAATTCTCAGTTTTTTTTTCTTTTTCTTTTTTTTAAAGACGTGAATATAATGTAGACATTGCCAATTGCATCCTAGGCTGGTCTTTCAAGTAACTCGTTGTGAATGTGGGGCATTTTTCTTTCAAAGGTTATGTTTATATTGCATATATATTAAATATTCGTCCCTGAACGATTTAATGCCCACTTCTCTATTCACCTCTATTGACTAGCCGTTTTTGTTCAATTGTCTTAAATGTGCCCATTTTGAATCCTTCGTATGCATTTCTTTCATGAATCAAAACAATATAAACAACGTTAACTGTCATTAATGTATTACTAGAAAATTTAATTATATTGGAACATAAATATCGGAATGGTCAAATGCGAACTTCCATCGAAAAAACCCTCATCACTAAAATCCCTTCCAGACTCAAGGGTTGGACATCTGCTTCAAGGGTTGGATGATATTTCGAGGACCAAGTTTTAGAGCCATCTGCTAAGCCTTGAATAATATTATACAAGGCAAAAAGGGAGATGTGGTCTCAAAGATGTCGTGCAAAGAAATAGCTGTAATGTTTTAACGGATGCGTTTTGTAAATATGTTGAAAAGTACACTTGTAGTGAAGGTTAAGAAACAAGCCTCTGGGTAAATCCATTTGAGCTGAAAATAGAATAGGGGTGACCGATAGTCCATCCTTAGCGGTCTGAGTTACCCATCTCAACAATTAAGGATTAAATAATCATTACCGAAAATTTGATGCTCATTTTTTTTAGAAATGTGGATAGTTGTTGTTCAATAGTGCGAAGTGTGCATAATTCGAAACATCTGTACATGACGTGCATACATAGAAATAAAAAATACCGCAAAATCTTCCGTTCAGTTGCCAAGCGATTTGGCGCTGACATCGACTAGACCGGGCACATATATCGAGAGGATGGTGTATACACCAAGCAAGGAAAGGAATAAAACAGATTCCCTTTGTATAAGATTTGATCACATCCTTTTCCCTCCTTTACATTCACAAGACATTTTATCTATCTTGGGCGTGCAACTTGTTTAGTCACAGAACTGACGAAATATTCCGGCTCTTATGATTCAGATTTCAGGTTTCCTGAGGGATAGAAGGGAAAAAAAAAAATGTAAAAATTCGTGTCTATTTTTACATATAAAAATATTATGAGCAATGAGAAAAATGCAACTGTAATCAAATAAATACCCGTGACAATTAAGGTCATTTTATCTCTCGTTGAAACTTACTTGGACGTTTATAGATGTGGAAAAATTCAATCGTTTTTCGGGATCTTGTTTTAAGTGTAAAGAGGAAATTTTTTTTCGAACAAAAATTTACCATGCATTAAATTTAACGTCAGAGGAGAAGTGAATATGAGAAAATTAGGAGTCAATTAAACCTTCTTCCTAGGTAAAAATTGAGAAGCGAAAATTTGCGTTTCATCTCTTAGAATGAATTCCATATCAGGTGAAGGATGGAAAACATGTAAACATAAAAAATGTTTCTAGGATATAAAATTAAAAATCAATCTGGTGTCGTAATTGCTTTGTATTCAAAACGATAAATTTGGACTATATTAACCTGTTAACTGGGTATGACGATATATTTCAATGCTAAGAGAATTGAATATAAAGTAAATGGTTAAAAGTTAAATAGCATCCATGCAGGAGAAGGCCCTAGAAATTGGAAAGAATAAAAATGTTATTAACGCATGTCCCTTAATCAAGCACGATGTTAATTTCAAATTTATGGTGCAGAAACAAGATAATCTATGGAGTTTGAACTTTAGTGAAATGGAGAAGAATAAATTAACCTACCGCGAACATGAGTTGTCGAGAGAGATACTGTCTAATCAGTTGCACAGGTACATTCCAAATGAAATATCGAAAATGTATAAATCTGAATTTTTAATCCCTTGAAAGTAATTTCATCATGCTATTTATTCACTATAGAAGACATTTCATGCTATAAAAGATAAAAATGGTTAGAGGGAGTATTACTTTCTTTGGTACAAATAAATACTGTATTTGTGCCAAATTATTTACAAATAAATAAATACTGTAATTATCCAAAAGTATTTGGATTAAAAAAGGACAAATAACCACTTGGTTAATTATGTAACCACCAAGAAGACCTTTTTTTATACATCTGCAATTAACAACAATTTTATCATTTTCTGCTTTAACTGATACCGGTATTAATATTCGATTTTTTTGTACTAGTATTCTTGATGTAAAAAGTCGAATATTTGAGCTAATATGCAGATCAGCTTAAATTTGTTTAGCTTTATTAACTTTCCTTTTTAAAGCAACACTAGGACCATTCTGGTACGTACCTCGTAATTTTAAACCGCTCTCAGATGAGGACACCTGAGCTAGCAACTGCTCTCCAAACTTCCACACCATACCAGCAGGAGGACATTGGGCCCCGATGGATTTGGCGTGCACCAGAACAGCTTACACGATTGTTCTTGGGTGAATCGGGTCTTGAACCTGAAACCCTCTGGTTCCAAAGCCGAGATCTTGCCACCAGAGCACCAAGGTCCAACACACGATAGCTATCTACATGTTTCACGTCAATTCCCAATACCAAATTTCACTAGTCTATTTCAAATACCGTCTTCGATGCCGAGACCTTACCTAGAACCTACAGCGTTGCTTCTAAAATCCTTGAAAATAAAGAATCAAAATTCGTCACTTTTCGCAATAAAGTACTAAATGCTCAATAAAAGCAATTTGAGATTAGAGCAAATGCTTAAAACAGTATTATGACCTTGTGCTTTTAGTAATAAAACATTTAGTGTACAACCTTCTGCTTTTAGTAACATAACAACCGTTTTAAAACTGCATATTGAAGCGACTCGCAAAGCTTTACACTACCTCCGATATTATTCAACTGAAAAAAGAATTCCGATGATGTTTATAATTATGAAGCCGTTTCCACATTGCCCATAAATGCATGATTAAATGCTCTACTGTACACTAAATTAAATTTGTAAATGTTGATATAAATATTTTAGACGACTTGTTAATCACAAAAATCTATATTTGAAAATTAAAATAGTACATGCTCATAATAGAAAGAAGTCAGTGTTTATATAATCAATCCATCATAAATTAAGTATTCAGCAAGTTTTGTTGAATGCTCAAAGAATCAAAAATTATGTTTTGGTTTTTGAAAGTAATCTTGCTACTTTGCTTTTTCTTTTGTTGTTGATTCATTAGCTTTTAGATTGCACCAAACTCATAACCAAATGCAAGATGAAATTCTAGCCAAAAAATAGGATGGATTGATTATATAAACATACTTCTATAAGCAACGGCTATTTTTACAGCATAATTCTATATGTAGAAATTTGATTATATATAAATTTAGCAAGCATTAATACTGAAATTTTTTTTATCAGATGGTTAAATAATGGATTGTTCTTAAATTTATGAAGAATTACAACTCAAATCTTACAGGAAATGGTCTGAGCAGCGATATTCATCGTGTTGAAATCTAAATTATTGTAGAATTGAGTCTTATGTTCATGGTTACCGTCGGGTTTTAAAGAGACGATTGTAGCTATATCGTCCAATGAACAAAAAGACATTTTAATAAAGACTCATTTTACAGGAAATTATAATTATCCGATACAGCAATTGCACAGTGACGGCCATTATCCGATAAGGAAATTTAGAGAGAACTCGAGATGATTAAATTCCATCGTCATCAAGCTACAATTTTAAGTTACTTCACCTTACCCTAAATTGTCTTATGCATATTCATTTCGAGATAAATTCAAATTAAATTCAGCATTACAGAGAAGATCACTTAAAATATTTTCGTAACTTGCTTGTCCGCTGAGCGGATTCGAATTCTAAATTTATAAGTTAGGATATTACGTTACACAGTTCATAGTGTGGTCCAAAGCAAAGTCCAAATCGAAATTCTGAAGTAAGTTTAGTTGCCACATTCTTGTTAGATAACAATTGATATTAAAACCATATAATGTCAAAAGCTCTCATTAAGTTTCAGGAATCAATAACTACTTTTGGCGATCAGAGAATTCGCCGAGAAAACTGCGATATTTCCTTTCAGATGAATTTTACACACAAGGCTAGAGATTCCTCCAAGATATTGTTATGCATCTAATGACGTTTAATTTTAACAATTAGATATTCGCTCCGTTCATTGTATAGTGTATCCCTATAGAACGAAATCCCACGATTGTACTATTAAAAACGTAGTTTCACAGCAATCCAAGTTTTCTAGCATTATTTCAACTTTTTATATTCCTTACCATCCGATTCGCCGGGGATATTGGTTATGATTACAGTTAAATCGTTTAGATGCAATTCCATTTCCAAAATTTAATGAAACTACTAGACATTAAAGCCGTTTAAATATCTGAAATTATGCACATGAAACTTTTCTAATGGAGATCAGAGGAAAACATCGAGCTACCGAACTCAGCAGACATTAAGGAAAATTTTTACTTTAAACAATGGAAGAAAATAGCACGATTACATGTGTAATTAAAAATTGAAAACCGTTTCAATTTCAGGTCAATCATGTTATTCAATTGAAGGAAATCAGAAAACATATCGCGACTGTTCAATTATTTTGATAGAAAAAATTGAAATAGTGTAGATTTTTTTGTGCAATATTTTTGGAAGCTATCGCAAATGAAAGCAGAGATCCGACTTAATAAAACAATTTAAGCTTCTAAAAAATTATTTGGAAGTTCATTTCCATCATTCAAGATATTGTCACGTACGTTCTATAGTGTGGAACACAATGACACACACAAGTAGAGCAAAACCAATTTATTAACTCAACTCTGAACTGAGAACACATTAACAGACAGATCTTTTATACTAGCAGGAAAAATTCAACAATACTTTACTGGAGACAATAAGGAAAGTCCAGAACACTTGTCTGGTGAACTAAAGAAAGGTCCTGAATCTTCTGGAACATGAGATAAAGGAAAACATAAAATCAAGGAATTAAAAATTTACAGACTGAATCGCATTGTCTCTTGCGGGGTTCGAACTTACGATCTCTTGATTAAGACACCAGTGCTATGACCATTCTGCCATAGAGAGTTGACTGCCTCTTTTCCATGCAGCAATATATTATATAATAAAAAGCTTCGAATATAATTTTTATAGTAACTGCTCATTTCTTTAAAAAAAAATTTCTATACAAATTGTCAATATTGGTCGAGTGTAATTAGAAAGCATTATACTTTTGTAAATACATCGGAGCATGACTGCTTCCAAACAGACTAAAAAGCAATAAGTTTTTTTTAAATGAAGGGAGAGGGGGAATAGGCTAAAAATGAATACAGAAATAGAAAAACGTCAATTTAAGATCAAAAGTTACAATAAATATTTATGTGCAAATACATGATAAAAAAAACAAATGAAAACATAATACATAAATGAACAAACAAGTAATCTTCCAGAAACGCAGTCGCATATTTCAGATGAGGTCTCCGATGAAGATTCATCCCTAAAAAAAAAAAAAAAAAAGATACAATTCTCTTGTTAAATTATAACAGGGAGAAGTTGTTAATTTTAAACTGTTCAAAAGTAAAATGCTATGTATTTATATTATACAAGATATTTTTTTTTCAAAAACCTTTATTAGTATTCTAAAAATTTAAATTTAAAGGTTGCAGTATTTTGACTGACAAAATATCTTGAAACTTCCTTACGGGAAATTGTATTTACAAAAAAAATCGTTCAAAATTCTCTAGAGTGCCCAAATATATATTACAGTTTTTTTACTGTTGCATGGCTTGCGTATTTATATACTTGCTTTTTGATAATACAGAATATGTATCAGCATTTGATTTTTTCTTTCTATAATTAAGATTAAGTGGCTCAAAAATAATGTAAATTTTTTTTAAAAAAATTTACATTGTTTTAATATATTTCATGATTCATTATTTTAAATTAAGGGATCTTTCATTCAATCTTTATTCTCAAATTCCTTATTAGATGCGACTTTTATTCATCGATTACCAGATAATCAAATTTATCATTTATACTAAATTAAATTTAATCAGTTATTTGGTAATATTCAAAGTTACCAAAATCCAATATTACCAAAGCAAACACTTTAATATATGACGTAAAAACTCAAATGATTGGTACATTATATTCCGAAAGAATTATTGAATACCAGAAGGTAACCAAGTACAATCTAGTAATAAATAGAAGCCCATTATAATCGCATACGCTACTTTCAAATTAACAATCAAACAAAAACAAAAACAAACATTAACTTATGTTGATAAAGTGGACTAAAAAGTATAAAAACATTTTATAATTTTCAGACCATTTTAAAAAACGTTGTATATTTATTTAAACAATTCTTTGGTTTTCCTAAAATCTTAGGTGTGAAATTTTGCATCAGATTTTACACCAACTTTCATACGAGTTGAATTCAATGATAAAATTTTTATCAAACAGACTAGCAACCGATTTAATAATACACTGTCATTTAATTCTCCTAGATCAAAAAGCCCGAAAGAGATTGGCAATGACCGAGCAAATCCAAATTGAGATTTAAAATAATAAATAAGTACAGGAATAAACAAAGTACAATTCAAGAATCACGACAGTGACATAATGCATTTTATGCCCACTGTATTAACGACTGCATAAATGAAAAATATCCTTCAACCACGTAGTTAATTGCATTATAATCAAAAGAGAAAATTTCCTTAGATGCAATGGTCCAGTTATATGTTTTAACTACTAACAATATGGCCACCACATATCCGTGGAGGCAGTTGTCCAATTTAAATTCTCAATAACAACTGGAAAGTAAACGTCTCCAGTTCATTTTAAATTACGTATTGTTCAACTTTGAAAACACTCACTAACAGCAGCCAAAGTTGCACATGCACCAGAAAAGTTTTTAAAAAATGTTAGAAAGAATCCTCAAATATTCGTCGGGTCCAATACTTTATGCTTCTATCACAAATATCAAAAAGAATACGAATATAATTGTCAGCTACTTGCCTGTTTTCATTCAGGGTTTCGGAGACTGCTTGGATAATGTTGGGTTTCACCAGAAGCGGGAAGATGAAGCAATGTCCAAGCTGCTTCCATTTTGGTAGCTTCATCAGACCATTTACAGCCCTGAATTTCCATTTCCTAAAATACGAAAGTATCAAATTACTGAATAAGCAAATGACTAGAAATGCAGTTATTACCATCTTTCATAGCTATAGCAGAATACTTGTTTGATTGTCTTAGTGTTCTACAAGGCAAACTATAAAACTGGTGAATATGAAGCAAAATAAAAATAAGATCCAAACATGCTTTGAATGGTGAAGAATGCGATTTTTTCGAAGTTTATTTTTAATATTAGTTTAAAGTTCACAGTAGTTTTCAGGGTTTTTTTTTTGAAGACATCTTCGCTAAAGATATTACACAAAGATTTTTAAGCCGTCTTATTATGCATAATGTATCTCATATATTTAAAACATATATTACTTTAAAAAATTTTTTAATGAAATGAAATATTAAAGATGTATTAATATAATAGAAGATGGCATTTTTCATCATTAAAACCGATTTCAATTCCATTAAAAATTTATTCTGGTTTTTTTTCACTGGATGAATGCTTTTAAAATGTACACATTTTTAATCACTTTAGCTCTTCAGAAATAATCGGATGGTTCAAATTACAATACATTTGTTTTACATTGTGACTGTCAGCTCTGGGAGTTGACCAAACGCTCATTATCCAAGAACTACGTGATTTTTAATTAACCTAAAGTAGTGACATTCAGATTTTATAACTCGGCCGCATTGGATAGCAGAAGATAGAAACTCGTTTTCGTTTAAGTTTAAAAACTGGATAGTCAAAAATATTTCATACATCCTTAGGACCAAAGAAATGAATAAAATGTAGAATAAATTTTTCTTAACATTTGTTGACAAAATAAAATACAATGAAATATTATAACGTCATTTAAATGCTTTTGAGAACAAAACTAAAAACTTAATTTTCTTAACAGTCAGAAATTATGAAATTGCCCTTTGAGATGTTGCATAAATTTTTAAAACAATTCTGTAAAGCACAGAGACTTCAGTGCTGAATGCCAATGTTTTCTCTATACCAACTTCTTTCTGTACACAAAAATACACAGTGAATTTCAACAAAAAAGAGGTTTTATGTTAACTAAGGTTTAACAAGTTTTAGCTTTAATTTACGTTTCATGTTTTGCAGGAGCCGATAGAAAATTGGAGAAGTACATACAAGAATGAACAGAAAGGCATAAAGCTTGTGTAATAGGAGTTAGCGACTCAAAATTTGAAGAATTAAAAATATGCTGCTGCAAACCAAGTTAAATCAAATATTGAATAGAAACCTTTAACGAGTATTCATTCCAGCAGACTAATTGGTCGCCAAGGTGGCTAATATTTTAAAAAAGATGAAACGTTTATGATATTATTGTTAGATCAGAAAAGGACCAAAGAAACATTTTAATGTGATAAATTTACTTTAAATATGATTCCCAATATTTTAATTATAAAATATGCTTTAAAGCCTTCACACTTGCCTTTTCCTGTTCAATATCCTCATGAAGTAGCTTCGATGTGCTGGCATGTGGCGCTGAAAAAGTATTGGGTGTATAAAGAATATGGAGTGAAGGCATAAGTGAATATGAACTCAAGAAACATTTAGTACAAATATTTACATCTCCTGGATGTTTAAGCGACTATTAATATCAAAAGTTAAATTTTATTTGAAAACTAAAATGTACGTATTCGAGAGTATTAAAATTTACACAATTGAACTTTATATTAAAACATAAAAATATAATGCCAAATTATTTTACTCGAAATTCTATTTTAGTATATATATTTAATTTTTTAATTATGTTTTTGTAACTTTTATATCTACAGCTTTCTGTTGATAGACGAAAGCTAAAATATAATCTGACAAGTGTAAAATATACTTTCTCAAAATACATAACCATCTTTCCAGAAGAGAAAAAATATATATATTTGAAGAATATTTTCACCTCTGTTAGAAGAGCATGGTCGCCTTTTCAGTTATAATAAATTAACGATGAATTAAATTTAAGTGCTGAAGCTGCAAGAACAGATAAATTTACTGCTCGAGTAATTTAACAATTTTTAAAAACATCGCATGGAGTAAAAAATAATTGTTCAGCTAAAATTCGATCAGTTTTTACAACTAGAAAATTTCATATCCTAATAAAATGCTACAATTTTTAGTTATGAAAAAGTTTCAAATATTCAATGAATGTATAATTCTTTAATAGCAGGTTTATAATTAAAAATGTAACTAAAAAAACTTAAAATGCTAATTACTTACGCTGATTTTCACAGCTTTCTAGATTTGTCAGCCGATAGTAATTGAATTTTTTTTCAGTAGATTTCATCGCTTTTAAACAGCTATGCTTACGCATAGCTGTTAAAAAACGATGTTTACTTCGGGTGTAATACCCAACATCGTTGTCCGCCACATGCCTTCCTTTAAGCCTGTCCCATTCCTAGAAAATAATTTAGTTTTATTATAAAATAAATTCAGATGAAATATAAATATAATTACTTGTAACGAAGGTATTCCAATCAGGTTTGAAAATATCTAAAATTTTATTTTTTGCCGTGGAAACGTGAAAAATATTTTATTTCAAAAATTTTGAAATATATTTGTGTAGAATTTTGTAAGCAAGAGAATATTTTTTTTTTCAAAGATCGATTTCTTTGAACGTGCAAGTTTCAAGGGTGCAAATTTTGCACGGATATATTTCCGTCTTCATATGATTAACACATAGTACAAGCTATGCCCTTCAAATTATGCCCTTAATTTTAAATATATAAAACTAAAAATCGTAAAAACTAATCAAATAACGTGAAGTTAACGAGAATTAATAGCTCTGAAAATTTTCAAAATCGATCCAAATTTATTAAATCGATTAAAGATTCAAATTTTACAAGCAAATTTTAAATAAGATTTTAATAAAATATATTATCTGAATATCGTTTGACAATGAAAATGATTATAAATTATCAATATCTCTTAATTTTCAAACAAAATACTTAAGCTAAAGAAACATAGCTCATTAACAATATCATATATCAAATTTCTTTATCTTTTGGGAAAAAAAATTAAAGTAACATTTTAACGAGCTTAGCTTGAAAGAAAAATTTTATTCCTTCCAATTAGAAGAGTTTTTATGTTCACAGAACATTTTAATTATCCCCTCATCTGTGTTCACCCATGAAAGAAGCTTGGATCTCCCGTAGTCCAGAGAAGGGATCAAAAAATAAAGTAATCTTTTGTGATGCATTTTACAATCCGTTATAAAAATATAGAATATAAAATTATAGGAATATGCATTGTTCAGAAACTTAATAATAAACATATGAAAAATACAAAGGTACGCAATTTTGACATGGGGGGGGGGCAAGACATTTTTCGTGAGGAAACTATAGACAAAATAATCCTAAATTGAGTATACTCTTTTCTCTGTATATTGTTTCGAATTCTGAAAATAATGGTGGGAAAATTCTCTCGCATTCTCCCTAATACAGATATTTTCATTCCCCTCCTGCATAATAATTGTTGAATTTCAATAAGTATACGAAAGGCAGAACTGCACATTTAGATTCTGTTGTGGCTTACTTCACATTCTACATATTAAAATTCCCGTTTTGTGTCAGATTTTGGTCACATTCTGTTGTGAAAAATAGTCATCCAAGAGGCGTAGCCGGGTATATTCAACATACTAGGAATAAAAAAAAAATAAAAAATCTAAGGAAACTGAAAAACAAGACCTTATACCATTCATGGTTTGTCAAAGACCCGATTTTTATGTGGAAAGAAAGGGGGAGGTTAAAGATTTCCCATCTATACGAAATCTGAAATTACTCACGAGATGTTTATTTGTGTATGCCTGACTTTGAACTAAATTTCTACTTTTAATAACGGGCTCATGTCCCCCTCACACTTTAAAATATATGGATCAAAAGGTTAAATATGCATATAAGGGAAAGTAGAATAACTCCAGCATACTCAAGAATACCATGTGCTCATTTGTTTTTTGCATAAGTAAATATTTGAAATAAAATGACATCCCCAATTAAAATCTTAAATTCATCTCCAAAGGTTCACCCTATATATAGATTTGAATATCAAACATTCTATAATAAATAAATTACATACAACGTAAACGAATCAAGCACAAGATAAGGGAACAAAAGAATGAATAAACATAAATTCACACTTTTTCTACGACAAAATCAAAGGTCTCTTACCAAAAAACAACAGAAAAATCTGACCATCATGAAAAAAATTACTTCCTTCAAATTGATTGAAATCAAATTTTGACAAACGTTGTCTATTCATTCAGTAAATTAAATACTTAAGTATCTGAAGCAATTGTGCGTAATGACGAATTTATAGTCTGCGAATGGTGTACTTATCATCACTAAATCTTATCCATTCATTTCAGTTCCTGTAAGATACAAGTAACTAATTCTTGAATGATTTTATTTCGTTTGTGCCCTTTCAGCATACTTTAACTCTCGGCAAACCACATCGGCATTCTACGCAAAGTCATCTTTGAATATTGAAAGAAGGGGAGTTTAGTTTAGTTTAGTTATATTATCGTCCCGTTGTAAGGCAATTCTAGGGCTATTTTGGGATAGACCTCGTAATTTTGAGCCGCGGTCAGATGACGAGGACTACCCCTGAGTTGCAACCCCCCTCTCCACACCACACCAGCGGGAGGACGTTTGGAATGACGGATTTAACATGCAATACGACGATTCTTTGATAGAATCGGGTCTCGAACCTGAAACCCTACGGCTCACAAGTCGAGACCTTACCACCAGGTGACCGAGGCCTTAGAAGGAGGGGAGAAGTAAATCAACTTCGGCTTCTTGGTAAAGCACCCAGCATGGGAACCATTATAAGTTTCTTCCTGAATATGGATCTGGTGTGCGCTTACTCGATCGAAGTTATAGTGTCATCTCATTGACGTGGTATTAAAGATTTGAGAAGAAAGATTTTACCGTCTTAGGTGTCTTCTTCCTTAGTTGATCATGGTTCAAAATTTACAGATGTCTTCCAAAATGGTGTTCTTTGCTAAAAAAATATGAGGCTGAAATGCAACAAAATTAAATGAAATAGGAGAATATAAGAATGTGAAATACTTCTTGGTAATATCTGCCGGAAAGAAATTTAATTTACAGTAAAGATTCGATATTCTAGAAATTTCTATTTTCATCGAAATTTTTTTAAAAATTCTTCTGGGGATTGGAAATTTTGAGAAGTAGAAATGGTTTCCCACTTTATTCAACTTCTGACCAAAATACAACGTTCATGTCCCAATGACCCTGTCTTATTTTGTAAAATGTATGCTAAAATAATTAAACTTACTTGAATATGTAAGATATATTGTTTCATTGTTTGAATATGGTCTAAAAATAATACATTTGATGTCATTTATACCTTCACCAGTACGAAGAATACAGAGATATAAGAACTGTAATCATAAAAAAATCGAATTAAGATTATGACCTGTCTACATGAACTATTTTCTTTGTGGCAGAAAAACGCCTATTTAGAGTTATGTCTATCTGTGAGCGTGATTACACAAAAATTCTTTGAGCTGGATGGATGAAATTTGATTTATGAAATGTAAGCATTATTAGTAAATTTCTATTGAATCTTGAAAGAAATCAACTGGAAGTTGGTGTGTCTGAGTGTCCGTGTTGAATTCAGCATAAGAATTATGAATTGTATAGGACTACATTGATAAATTTTTATACAGATGTTGTTCGGTTCTAACTGTTGATTCTTATCAAATTTCAAAATAAATTCATCAACAGGTTGATCGTGTATCATTTAATGCTCTCCCATCATTGTAAACTAATTATATTATGATTTTTAAATAAACGCAATTCGGTACGTTATCTATGTTTGGATCTATAATTTTGCGGGAATTTTTCTTTTCAAGCTGTTGAAAAATAGGCTTGTAAAATAAATATTCGATTTTCTCGTAATTATGTATTAACAGTATATCATGGATTAATCACCAAATACAGGAATGGTGGAACTTATGCTCAGTCGCATGTTAACCCATGACATTGGCATGATTTAAAAAAATGTCATTAATACAGAAAATAAAAACTATAGATTTGCAACATTTTTCTTCATTTTTATGACTTACATTATTCAGAAAGAGAGAAAGAAGTGTTTTCAGTTTGATATACCTTAAAAGCGAAGGCATTTCAAAACTAATTTTGTAATTTTATATATTGCCGCATTGAATAAAGATAGTTGAATCGTCATAGCCGAATGGTCATGGCACTGATCTCATGATCAAGAGACCTGGGTTCGAATCCCGCTGGAGACAATGCGATTAATACTATATGTAAATATTTAATTCCTCGATTTTATGTTTTCCTTTATTTCATGTACCAGAAGATACTGGACATTTCTTTAGTTTACCAGACAAGTGCTCTGGACATTTCTTTAGTTTACCAGACAAGTGCTCTGGACTTTTCTTACTGTCTCCAGAAGAGTATTCTGGAACTTTCTCTGTTTGTATAGAAGCAGAAGATTTGTCAGTTGATGTGTTCTGAGTTCAGTTAATAAATTGGTTTAGCTCTACCTCTTGTGTGTGCCATTCAGTTCTATACTTTAGCATCTACGCGACAATATTATAAGTAATTAGTACCCTTTATGCAGAGAAATGTCTTGTTACCTCAGGATTATTATTATATTTTATGAAAACAATCATTAAGAGCTAAACAAAATAGATTTTGCAGAAGGTCATTTTCATTAATAAAGTTTCAACAAAAAAAGAATGAGCAAAATAGGAAGTTGACAATACATATTACGATTGTATCATGTACTTGCTTGATATCTCAGTTTCAGTAATACAAACAGTAAACTGTGAAAAGTTTTCATATAATTTTTTGGAAATTCGTATGTTACCGCATTCTTAGCAATTACCATAGCATAAAAGTTTTGTTTTAAAGAAAAATATGCTTGGTACTTTAAGAAAAATATTTTGTTCTAGGAATGATAGATTTGAAAATAGTATTTTTAAAATGAATGATACTTAACATTTCTTGATGAACCGAGAAAAGAAACAATTTTAATGAAACACAAATAGTACCCTTTTTGTGGTTTATTTATCTTAAGAACAATAAAATACATACTAGATACTTTTAATCATGTAAGAAATTTTAGGAATTAGCATTTTAATCAGAAAAAAAGTTTCACGGGTTCAATTAAAAATCTGAATTCTCGAAACCGCAGCACAATTTTTTTACGGTCTATTCATGCAAAGCACTTTTTAGTTACTAAATTCATATCATCCTATAATGTCTGAACTAAACACTGGAATTTTATAAAATGTATTATTTTCTTCCTATTTTGCTTTTTCTTCACATATGATGCACGAATTCAGAATCTTATTTTTTTTATTATTATTGAAACAACATATCAACATGTGATGTCTTCAATGTTCTTGTAATATGTCTTTTTAAATAAAGTCAGGCAATGTTTTCTAAAAAAGAAACCCACAACTCTCACTTCTATAATTGTGAAATAATTATTTAGTAGGTAAAATAAACAATTAAACTGATATTTCTATAAAAGCTCATTTTGAATGACATGACGCACATATTAGTAATTTTAAATTCTAGTACTAGTTATTTAATTGTGATTGACTGAATATCTGTGAAGCATATATTTTCCGTTACAGATACTTCCCGGAATGATTTTGGTTTCTTTGGGAGATAGGCATATTTTCTAAAAACACTTAATGGATTCTCGAGCCTATACATATTTATTAGCTACGAGTTAAGCAGAGACTTGTTTTGTATAATAATCTCTTAGGAATAGCTGTCCTTACGAATTTTGAAGTGTGGTGGGACATTTCTTATATTTGGAAGAGAAACCGGAGAGTTCCAGTATTCTGAAGTACCTGAACTACCGAAAACATAATGTTTCATAGTTCCGTGGTGTGAGAACGTGGGTACGAACGCTTCCCATCAGCATTTAGAATAAATATTTTTGTGTAAGCTTAAGGGAAAAACAACAAATATTTTGACTGGTTTAAACTCTAACGTCATGAAATTTGTTCATTATGATTAATTTAATAAAAATCTTTTACTAGATAATAGAAGTTGGAGAACTTTTAATGGAGTTACACTGCTCAGGCCTTAATGATTCGGACCGGTTTCATTATTTTGAAAAACTTCCAGGGAAAATAATGCCCATGTGGCTCATTACAGCTATCTAGGACCGAAACAGAAATTGCTTTGTATAAACTTAAACCTACAGATTGACAACAGTGCAACTGATAAAGATATACATCTAATGCAGGCATTGCCAATTGCAACCTTAGGCTTTTTCCCAGTGCTGGGGATAGCAACCTGGTCTTTGAAGCAACTCATTGAGAATGTTGGGCAATTTTCTTTCAAAGACTGTTTATATTGCACACAGATTAAATACACGCCACTGAACGATTTAATGTCCATTTATCCATTGAGCAGTGTGGGATAGCCGTTTGTCTAATAGCACCCAGTGTACCCATTTCGAATCCTTCGGATGCACACATACAAATAAAAAACAACACAAAATCTTCCGGTCGACTTTGAAGCGACTTTTTGGAGCCAACACAGACTAGAGTGTACACATAAATCAAGTGAATGCCTTATACAGGGTGTGCCATAAATATTTGGACAACCTTTAAGGGGAGGTAGGGTACATCAGAAGGATTCAGATTTGCATAGTAATTTGTGGTCAGAAACGCCGTGGGAAAGTAGTACGACAGGTGCAAGAAATGAAGAGATACAAGATTTAGATCTTCTGAAATGTTTATTGGTCAAAGATATTACATGTGCTCTGGTATAAGATATTTGAAAATGTCACAAAAGATGTTCCATTGTTAGCGATGCATTCGTTACACCGTCGGACCATAGACTAAAGAACTCTCTCAAATACACCCGGATTTTGTTGGATATCCACAGCAGCACAGACAATTTTTGCAACCAGCTCCATTTCTGAATCCATGGGTGTTGCGTCCAAAGCACTTTTCAGTGCACCTCAAAGAAAGAAATCTATGCTGTTTAAATAAGGAGAGCGTGGTTGCCAGGGGACCTGTCCACCACGGCCAATCCATCGGTGACCAAACACCTGATTCAAAGGTTAACGAACACATCTGCCATAATGGGGAGGTGCCCCATCATGTTGAAACCACATATGATGTCTGATATGTTGTGGCACAGGGTCAAGTAATGTTGGTAGAACCTCTTGCAAAAAGATGAGATATTGCGCAGATGTTAGTGGCGATGGCAACAAATGAGGTCCGACTAAGACGTCAGAAACCACACCAACCCAAACATTCACTGAAAAGCGATGTTGGGCAGCATATGGTCTTATGCCATGGGGATTTTCGCCAGACCATAAATGCGCATTGTGTTAGTTGAACATGCCATCTAGCATTAATTAAGCTTCATCCGTCATTAAAACGTAGGATGGTAAATTCGCATCTTTGCAACACTGATCGAGATACCACCGTTCAAAACGTTCACTAGGTGGGTAATCTGCGGGAGCAGTAACTGTACACTTTGCAGATGGTATGGGTGAAAGCCTTCACGTTGCAAAACACGATGCACAATATTCCGAAATCCTCCAACGGCAGTAGCGATGGCTCGTACGCCGGCACTCGGATTCCTTCTAACGGTATCCAACACATTTTCTTCCATCCTGGGAGTTAAAGGCACTCGTGGCGTGTCCTTACTATGTCTATTACCTCGTAACGACCCATATTCACACAAATTTTGATGCAAATTACTGAATATCCGGCGGTCCGATGCATCTGTCTGTGGGTACCTTTCCCGATACAATCTTTCAGGCCCTCTAGCATTTCCTTCTGCAATCCATAAATCAGGTGCATATCTGCCAGCTCCATGTTCGTAAAATGTTCCATACTCCTCTGTGGGCGATCGCAGCTCAAATGACAGGCATTGCAGGTCTGATTCTTTAAATGCCACCTACCGACGAATGAAGGCGTTTCGGACCACGGGTTACTATGCAAATCTGAATCCGTGCAATGTCCCCTATCTACCCTTAAAGTTTGTCCCAATATTTATGGAACACCCTATATATACTTCATCTTGTCATTATTTAAAAAAAATAAAATTGTTTTCAGAAATAAATTATCAATAGTGAATAGTTTTTTTAAATCAAACTGAGGGAAACGTTATTTTCATGAAAAATTAAGTGCACAAAGCATCATCTGCGTGGAAAATAGTAATTTTCAAAGTATATCCTTTGATAACATAATTAGCTCTTCCGTTTTTGCTTAATCAAGAAAGAAAATTTAATAAATTTAAATATATAATAATCCTTTAATTTCTGTTTGATAACGAATCCTATAACAATTGTTTATCCTGATAAATTAAAATTCCAATATAATTTAAATAATTGAATCCTTGATTATTTTCAATACTTGTTGTACTGTCTATAGCAATTTAAAATAACATTGAAAATATTTTAGTAGCAACTACATGGAAAATTTTAGCTCTGGATCTTAAAATATTGTAATCATGTCATGCGTAATGTTACTTATTATTTCACAGGAATTATATTTATTTAATAAGTAACAAAAAAATAATAAATCATTTTCTTTATGAACTATTTTTTATATATTTATGACTATAAAATTAATGGTCTTACGAAAGTTAACATAACTTGGACATTGATACTTGATAAATGAGTAAATTCAGTCTTTGTTTTATTTAAGTAAAAAAATAAGAAAGACGGTAAGAAATTTATAGCAGGATTTATTTTTTTAAATTTAGATTTTTTAAACGCATGGTGGATACGAGTCATTTTGAAAAAAAAAAAAAAACAATTATACATTGTTTCATTTAGACACCGATATAGTATTTTCTGCGAGTGGGAATTGAAAAAATACTCTCATATATTTAACCACTTTATCAACATAGGTAAATTTCTTCATAGCGTGTTACTCAGTGCGCTGGGAGACAATTGTACTATTGCAGAATTTTGAAAAATGTAAAAAATCGTATCGATATTCATTTAAGATAATTTTTTTGTTAAATGAAGCAAGATATAGGAGCTTAATTTGCATTCAAATGAAATAAATATACCTTCTATTATTAAATTGCATTAATATCATGTGCGTCAAAATTATAGTTATTGTTAATATTTCTTGTATGTCAGATTTACAGACGAGTTTCTTAAAAAAATTAAAATTCTACTACTTGTTTGTAATATTCAAAACTTTCTTCAGATCCAGGATGGACCCATGAGATTATTACTCGTTTAAAAAGAAAAATTGAGTATTAACATTTTCCTATAATACCTTCATTCTAAGAGATGAGAAGTGTTATTGATACCGATTGATTACTAAATGTCATACATTCTTAATGAGCCAAAACTTATGGACAAAGCTTATAATGTGACAATTAAAGTTTGAGCTCTATTAGTGATCTAGCAGAAACGAGATCCCAAGCATCTCCAGTTGTTTCTGAAATGCAAGTTATCGCGTTCAATGCATTTAGTTGTTTGACCCCACGAAATTTACCAGGAATATTCTAACCGCTGTGCACATTTTATAAATTACATCATCATGTTTTTAATAAGAAATCGAAATTTATTATCCTTGAGGTTATATTTCGGAATTTATTATTTAATAGAAATGCAATACAGATTTTCTATACATAGTTATCGCATGTAAAAGGTGAAAACCAGTTTCTTCAGAAGCAAGTATAGTAATCATTCAGATAGATGCCTCAAGAAAAATTGTAGATTAGTACGAGATCCAATGGAGATATTCTATACAACTCTGAAGAAATGGAAAAATATCCAGCAAAAAGAATATATACTGTATAACTTTTAAGCGATCTGTTCTCTTTAAAATTAATGAATTTATGAAAAAATTCCGTTAAGCTAGAACGTACGGATTCACTTGCTGTGGGTTTATGGTACAACACAGTCAGCATTCCTCGATAACAAATAACGCCATTTATTAACACTAATACACAGATGACAAAAAAAAACAGCAAAGATGTACACAGCAGCCCAAGAGTAGTAATCAACCATAACAGCACACAAAAAGGCCAGACAGAACCCAGAAGGGAGGGTAATCCACGTAATTATTCACTATGGTCTCTTCAAACGCCTGCAACTCTCCACAGTCTCCTCGCTTTAGCTGCACTCAATTGCCGTCTCACAACCACAGGACTGTCTACTCAGTATACGACTCGATGCCGCTTCAATACTTTTCAATTTGTAACAAATAAAATCATACATAAATGCATAAAGAACAAATGGCAAGTAATCTTCCAAATAAGCAGTCACATACTTTATATTATATACAAATAACGCGTCTTATAAAAAGAAAAATTAAAGAAAAGTCTAAAATGAATACAGAAAGTCAATTTAAGATAAAAAAAAATGACACTAAATATTGGGTTGGCAACTAAGTAATTGCGGATTTCAGTCATAGATGGCTTCAGTTGAATTTTTAGGTTTGCAGACGTAGTACAAATATAAAACACATTTTGTTATTTGATAGCTGGCAATTCAGCTGTCAATCAGTAAAAAAAGTTTTTTGATCGGTTGTGTAGTTTTCGTTTGGCGTTCGTTGAAAAATGGAAAATCAAAAGGAACATTTTCGTCATATTTTGCTTTTTTATTTCCGCAAAGAGAAAAACGCATCGCAAGCTCATAAAAAGTTATGTGCTGTTTATGGTGACGAAGCCTTAAAAGAACGGCAGTGTCAAAACTGATTTGCCAAATTTCGTTCTGGTGATTTTTCACTCAAAGATGAAAAACGCTCTGGTCGTCCAGTTGAAGTTGATGACGAGCTAATCAAAGCAATAATCGATTCGGATCGCAACAGTACAACACGTGAGATTGCATAGAAGCTTCATGTATCACATACATGCATTGAAAATCACTTAAAACAACTTGGCTATGTTGAAAAACTCGATACATGGATTCCTCACGAACTGAAAGAAACGCATTTAACGCAACGCATTAACAGCTGCAATTTGCTAAAGAAACGTAATGAAAATGATCCATTTTTAAAACGACTGATAACTGGCGATGAAAAATGGGTTGTTTACAACAATATCAAGCGGAAAAGATCGTGGAGCAGGCCAGGTGAACCAACTCAAACACCAAAAGCTGATATTCATCAAAAGAAGGTTTTGTTATCAGTTTGGTGGGATTACAAAGGAATTGTCTACTTTGAACTCTTACCACCCAACCGAACGATCAATTCTGATGTCTACATTGAACAACTAACGAAATTAAACAATGCAGTTGAAGAAAAGTGGCCCGAATTGACAAATCGAAAATCTGTTGTATTCCATCATGACAATGCAAGGCCACACACATCTTTGGTCACTCGGCAAAAATTATTGGAGCTTGGTTGGGATGTTTTGCCACATCCACCCTATAGTCCTGACCTTGCATCATCTGATTACTTTTTTGTTTCGATCTTTACAAAACTCCTTGAATGGTAAAAATTTCAATAATGATGATGATGTCAAATCGTACAAGATTCAGTTTTTTGCTAATAAAAACCAGAAGTTTTATGAACGTGGAATTTTGATGCTGCCTGAAAGATGGCAAAAGGTCATTTATCAAAATGGGAAGTACATTACAGAATAAAGTTATTTAGTTCCATGAAAAATTTATTTGATTTTCTAAAAAATGCGCAATTACTTAGTTGGAAACCCAATATTTTTACAGTAAATAGTATGTACAAATGCGTGATAAAAGAACAAATGAAAACATAATACATAAAACAAATGGCAAGTAATCTTCCAGAAAAGCAGGCACATATTTCATGATGAGGTCTCCGATGAAGACTCGCCCCTAAAAGAGATACAGTTCTCTTGTTAAAATTATAACAGGGAGAAATTTCGTTAATTTTAAAAAGTTCAAAAGTAAAATGTTATGTATTTATATTATAAAGGTTTTTGAAAAAATCTTATATAAGTAATCTAAAAATTAAGTAATTTAAATTTAAAGGTTGCAGTATTCATTTTAATGCGTAATACTTCGAATAATGTGCATAGACTGGCATATCTAGAAATTTCCTTACGGGGAATCGAAAAAAAAAAAATCGTTCAAAATTCTCTAGAGTGCCTGAAAATATTTTAGTTTTTTTTTGCTGTTGTATGGCTTGTGTTTTTATATACTTGCATTTTGATGATACCAGAATATATCAGAATTTGATTTTTCTTCTATTATTAACTGCCTCAAAAATAGTGTATAATTTAAAAAAAAATTAATAATGTAGTGTTTAACAAAAATTTATTATTTTAAAAAGACAATTTTTTCTCTAATTTAATAATATTTATTGAAGGATTTTTTTAAAAAAAGATTCATCGATATAAAAAGTCAGATAAATATAAGAGATTAATCAAACCAACAAATACTTTTGTGATATGAAGTCTTAGACAAGAATCATGAATTTCTATAAAGATTTTTTTTAACTAAAAACATAGAAGGGGTGGAAGAATCGTGGAAGCATTTGAAAAGGATTGAAATATTCTATGTAAAAAAAGCAATTTTATTCACACTCGTAACACACTTTATTTTTTATAAAATTTAGGAATTCTTTAATATTAATAATACTTTAATATTTAATATTATGCGACTTTTATTAATTACCAGATAATCAAATTCATTATCCTTACTAAATTAAATTTAATCAATTTGTTGATAATATTCAAAGTAACCAAAATATAATATTACCAAAGCAAACACTTTAATATATGACGTAAAAACTCAAATGATTGGTACATTATATTCTGAAAGAATTATCGAACGACAGAAGGAAACAAAGGACAATCTAGTGATAAACAGAAGCTCATTATAATCACATATGTTACTTTCAGATCAATAACAATCAAATGGGTATTTAAATAAAACACGTTTCTGAAGTAGACTCAAATGTATCAAATATTTATTTTATAATTTTCAGACCGTTTGAAAGACGTGGTAAAATTTAAACAATTTTCTTTGATTTTTTTTAAATCTTATGTTTGAGTGTGTGAAATTTTGCATTAGATTTTATGCTAATTTTCCAATGAGTTGAATTCAATGATAAAATTTGTATTAAATAGACCAGTAAGCGATTTATTTGTGCATTGTCATTTAGTTCCGAGGTATGATTAAAGTTTCAAGCTCGATGGGAAGTTTAAAATTGACTGACAAATTTGTACCCAACAAACAAAATGCAGACCAGAAAGGGAATTAATGAAAACGTTTAAATTAAAAAAAACTACAGAAAGTACGAATTTGTAATCAAGTAATCCTTACCAGACTATGACCTTGCGTATTTAAACAGAAATTGGCAAATAGAAAAAAAAATATGGTATCTCGAAACAAAAAACAATTTAGAATCAAAATGTCCCAAGGAAATTGGCTAATGACAAAACAAATCCAAGTTGAGATTTAAAATAATACAGGAATAAATAAAGTACAATTCAAGAATCACGACAGTGACATAATGTATTTTATGTCCACTGTATTAACGACTGCATAAATGAAAAATATCCTTCAACCACGTAGTTAATTGCATTATAATCAGAAGAAACACTTTCTGGAGATGCAATGGTCCAGTTATATGCTTTAAATAACAATACGATCACCGCATATCCTTGAAGGCAGTTGTCTAATTGAAATAATTCTCAATAATAACTGGAAAGTAAACGTCTAGTTCATTTTAAATTACGTATTGTTCTTCAGCTTTGAAAACGCTCACTAACTGGGACCGCACAGTGCACATGTACCAGAAAAGTTTTTAAAAGATGTTAGAAAGAATCTGTGTCCTCAAATATTCATCGGTTCCAATACTTCATGCTTCTATCACAAATATCAAAATGAATACGAATATAACTGTCAGCTACTTGCCTGCTGTCATTCAGGATGTCGATCTCTGCTTCGGATGATGTTGGGATTTCTCCAGAAGTGGACAGCGGAATCAATGTCCACGCTGCTTCCATTTTTGTTGCTTCATCAGACCAATTACAGCCCTGCATTTCCATTTCGCCCTAAAATACGAAAGTGTCAAATTACTGAATAAGCAGATGACTAGAAAAGCAGTTATTACAATCTTTCATAGCAATAGTAGAATACATATTTGATTTTGTTAGTGCTCTACAAGACAAACTAAAACTGGTGAATATGATGCAAAATAAAAATAAGATCGAAACGTAATTTGAATGCTGCACTATTATGCAATTTTCTCTTCGAAATTTTAATTTAAAGTTCACAGTTCTCAGGGTTTTTTTTGAAGACATCTTTGCTAAAATTATTACACAAAGATATTTTTAAGCCGTCTTATTATGCATAATTTTAAATTTTTTAAATATATTAGGTACCTTAAAAATTCTTTAAATGAAATAAAATTTTAATTATTAATATAATAGACAAAGGCATTATTCATCATTAAAACCGATTTCAATTCCATTAAAAATTTATTCTGGGTTTATTTTTTACTGGATGAATGCTTTTAAAATTATTTGTACATTTTCAATCACTTTAGTTCTTCGGAAATAATCGGATGGTTCAAATTACAATACATTTGTTTTACATTGCGACAGTCGGCTCTGGGAGTTGACCAAACGCTCATTATCCAAGAACTACGCGATTTTTAATTAACCTAAAATAGTGACATTCAGATTTTATAGCTCGGTCTGATTAGTTCGTAGAAGATTTCAACTTTTCTTCGTTTAAGTATAAAAACTGGATAGTCAAAAATATATTTCATACATCTTCAGGACCAAAGAATTGAATAAAATGAAGAATAAATTTTTTTTTGAACATTTGTTGATTAAAATAAAATACAATGAAATATTACGGAGTCATTTGAATGCTTTTGAGAACAAAACTAAACACGTAATTTTCTGAAGAGTCAGAAATTGTTATGAAATTGTCCTTCGAGACGTTGCATAAATAATTTTTAGGACAGTTCTGTAACGCACAAAGACTTCAGTGCTGAATGCCAATGTTTTTTCTACACAAACTTCTTTCTGTCTACAAAAATACACAGTGAATTTCAACAAAAAACGTTTTATGTTGACTAAGGTTTAATAACTTTTAGCTTCAATTTACATTTCATGTTTTGCAGGAGCATATAGAAAATTGGAGAAGTACATACAAGAATGAACAGAAAGGCATAAAGCTTGTGTAATAGGAGTTAGCGACTCAAAATTTGAAGAATTAAAAATATGCTGCTGCAAACCAAGTTAAATGAAATATTGAATAGAAACCTTTAATGAGTATTCATTCCAGCAGACTAATTGGTCGCCAAGGTGGCTTATATTTTAAAAAAGATGAAACGTTTATGATATTATTGTTAGATCAGAAAAGGACCAAAGAAACATTTTAATGCGATATATTTACTTTAAATATGATTCCCAATATTTTAATTATAAAATATGCTTTAAAGCCTTCAAACTTGCCTTTTCCTGTTCAATATCCTCATGAAGTAGCTTCGATGTGCTGGCATGTGGCGCTGAAAAAGTATTGGGTGTATAAAGAATATGGAGTGAAGGCATAAGTGAATATGAACTCAAGAAACAGTACAAATATTTATATTTCCTGGATGTTTTAGCGACTATTAATATCAAAAATTAAATTTTATTTGAAAACTAAAATGTACGTATTCGAGAGTATTAAAATTTACACAATTGAACTTTATATTAAAACATAAAAATATAATGCCAAATTATTTTACTCGAAATTCTATTTTAGTATATATATTTAATTTTTTAATTATGTTTTTGTAAGTTTTATATCTACAGCTTTCTGTTGATAGACGAAAGCTAGAATATAATCTGCCAAGTGTAAAATATACGTTCTCAAAATATATAACCATCTTTCCAAAAGAGAAAAAATATATATATTTGAAGAATATTTTCACCTGTGTTAGAAGAGCATGGTCGCCTTTTCAGTTATAATAAATTAACGCTTAATTCAATTTAAGTGCTGAAGTTGCAAGAACAGATAAATTTACTGCTCGAGTGATTTAGCATTTTTTTAAAACATCGCATGGAGTAAAAAATAATTGTAGAGCTAAAATTCGATCAGTTTTTACAACTAGAAAATTTCATATCCTAATAAAATGCTACAATTTTTAGTTATGAAAAAGTTTCAAATATTCAATGAATGTATAATTCTTTAATAGCAGGTTTATAATTAAAGATGTAAATAAAAACTTAAAATGCTAATTACTTACGCTGATTTTCACAGTTTTCTAGACTTGTCAGCTGATAGTAATTGAACTTTCTTTCTGTAGATTTCATAGTTTTTAAACAGCTATACTTACGCATAGCTGTTAAAAAACTATGTTTACTTCGGGTATAATACCCAACATCGTTTACCGCCACATGCCTTCCTTTAAGCCTGTCCCATTCCTAGAAAATAAACTATATTTATTATAAAATAAATAAAGTCAGATGAAATATAAATATAATTACTTATAACGATGGTATTCCAATCAGGTTTGAAAATATCTAAAATTTTATTTTTTGCCGTGGAAACGTGAAAAATATTTTATTTCAAAAATTTTGAAATATATTTGTGTAGAATTTTGTAAGCAAGAGAATATTTTTCAAAGATCGATTTCTTTGAACGTGCAAGTTTCAAGGGTGCAAATTTTGCACCTATATATTTCCGTCTTCATATGATTAACACATAGTACAAGCTATGCCCTTCAAATTATGCCCTTAATTTTAAATATATAAAACTAAAAATCATAAAAACTAATCAAATAACGTGAAGTTAACGAGAATTAATAGCTCTGAAAATTTTCAAAATCCGTCCAAATTTATTAAATCAATTAAGGATTCAAATTTTACAAGCAAATTTTAAACAAGATTTTAATAAAATATATTATCTGAATATCGTTTAACAATGTAAATGATTATAAATTATCAATATCTCTTAATTTTCAAACAAAATACTTAAGCTAAAGAAACATAGCTCATTAACAATATCATATATCAAATTTCTTTATCTTTTGGGGAAAAAAATTAAAGTAACATTTTAACGAGCTTAGCTTGAAAGAAAAATTTTATTCCTTCCAATTAGAAGAGTTTTTATGTTCACAGAACATTTTAATTATCCCCTCCTCTGTGTTCACCCATGAAAGAAGCTTGGATCTCCCGTAGTCCAGAGAAGGGATCAAAAAATAAAGTAATCTTTTGTGATGCATTTTACAATCCGTTATAAAAATATAGAATATAAATTTATAGGAATATGCATTGTTGAGAAACTTAATAATAAAGATATGAAAAATACAAAGGTACGCAATTTTAACATGGGGGGGGGGGGGGCAAGACATTTTTCGTGAGGAAACTATAGACAAAAGAATCCTAAATTGCGTATACTCTTTTCTCTGTATATTGTTTCGAATTCTGAAAATAATGGTGGAAATGGTCTCTCCAAAGCTCTCTCATACTTCCTAATAAGGATATTTCCCTCCCCACCTGCAGTATAATTGATGAATTTCAAGTATACGAAAGGCATAACTGCACAATTAGATTCTTTCGTGGCTTGCTTCATATTCTAATTATTAAAATTCTAGTTCTGTCAGATTTTGGTCACATTCCGTTGGAAAAAAGTCATCCAAAATGACTAGCCAGGTATATTCAGTACATTATGAATAAAAAAAAAATTGGAGTCCAACGAAACTGAAAATTGAGACCTTATACCATGTTCGTCAAAGACCCTGCGTCAAAGTTTTTATGTGGAAAATAAGGGGGTGGGGTGGATAAATATTGCCCATCTAAACGAAAATTGAAAGTAATTCCGAATTATTTAAAAAAAGAAAAAATTATTCGTGTATGCCTGCCTTTGAAATAAATTTCTTTAACCTCTTTCCTAATAACGGGCTCATGTCCCGCTCACATTTTAATATATATGGAGTAAAAAGTTAAATATGCATGTAAGGATAAGTAGAATAACTTCAGTACACTCAAGACTACCATGTGCTCATTTCTTTTATGCATAAGTAAATACTTGAAATAAAATGAAGCAACCATTTAGGACCTTAAATTCATCTCCAAAGGTTCACCTTATATATAGATTTGAATATCAAACATTCTATAATATATAAATTACATACAACGTAAACGAATCAAACACAAGATACGAGAAGAAAAGAATGAATAAACATAAATTCACACTTTTCCTACGACAAAATCAAAGTTTTCTTACCAAAAAACAACAGAAAACTCTACACATCATAAGAAAATAATTTCCCTCAAATTTATTAAAATCAAATTTTGACAAACGATGACTATTCATTCAGTAAATTCAATACCTAAATATCTGAAGCAATTGTGCGTAATGAAGAATTTATAGTCCGCGAGTCTTGTACTTACCATCGCTAAATCTTATCCATTCATTTCAGTTCCTGTAAGATACAAGTAACTAATTCTTGAATGATTTCATTTCGTTTGTGCCCTTTCAGCATACTTTAACTCTCGGCAAACCACTTCGGCATTCTACGCAAAGTCGTCTTTGAATATTGAAAGAAGGAGAGTTTAGTTTAGTTTAGTTATATTATCGTCTCGTTGTAAAGCAATACTAGGACTATTTTGGGATGGACCTCGTCATTTTGAGCCGTGGTCAGATGAGAAGGACGACCTCTGAGCGGGCAACCCCCCCTCTCCACACCACAATAGCGGGAGGACGTTTGGAACGTCCTCCCGCTGGTCGTGTTGCACGGATTTAACTTGCAACCCGACGTTCTTCGGTAGAATCGGGTCTCGAACATGAAACCATACGGATCACAAGTTGAGACCTTACCAACACGTGACCCAGGCCTTAGAAGAAGGGGAGAAGCGAATTAGCTTCGGATTCTTGGTAAAGCACCGAGCAAGGGAACCATCATAAGTTTCTTCCTGTATATGGATCTGGTACACGCTCACTCGGTCGAAGTCAAAGTATCGTCTCATTGGCGTGGTATAAAAAATTTGAGAGGAAAGATTTTACGGTCTCAAGTGTCTTCTTCCTTAGTTGATCATGGTTCAAAATTTGCAAATGTCTTCCAAAATGGTCTTCTTTGCTAAAAAAATATGAGGCAGAAATGCAAGAAAATTAAATGAAATATAAGAATGTGAAAGACTTCTTGGCAAAATATGCCGGAAAGAAATTTAATTTACAGTAAAAATCCGATATTCTAGAAATTTCTATTTTCATCGAAGTATTTTTTAAATTCTTCTGGGGATTAGAAATTTTCAGAAGTAAAAATTGTTTCCCATTTTATTCGACTTCTGTCCAAAATACAATGTTCAGGTGCTAATGACCCTCTCTTATTTTGTAAAATGTATGCTAAAATAATTAAACTTATTTGAATATGTAAGATATATTGTTTCATTGTTTGAATATGGTCTAAAAATAATACATTTTATGTCCTTTATACCTTCACCAGTACGAAGAATACAGAGATTAAAAAACAATAATCATAAAAAAAAATGAATTAAAATTATGACCTGTCTACATAAACTAATTTTTTTGTGGCAGAAAAACGCATATTTAGAGTTATGTCTATTTGTCAACGTGATTACACAAAAATACTTTGAGCTAGATGGATGAAATTTGGTTTATGGAATGTACGCATTATTCGTAGATTTCTATTGAATCTTGAAAGAAATCCTCAGGAAGTTGGTGTGTCTGAGTGTCCGTGTACAAGTAAACATTATGAAGTGTATAGGACTACATAGATAAATTTTATACAGATGTTGTTCGATTCAAACTGTTGATTCTTGTGAAATTTGGAAATACATTCATCAACAGGTTGATCGTCTGTCATTTAAGGTTTTCCCATCATTGTAAACTAATTAAATTATGATTTTTAAATGAACTCTATTCGGTATGTTATCTATGTTTGGATCTATAGTTTTGCGTGAATTTTTATTTTCAAGCTGTTGAAAAATAGGCTTGTAAAATAAATATTCGAGTTTCTCATAATTATGTATTAACAGTATATCAGGGATTAATCACCAAATACAGGAATGGTGGAACTTATGCTCAGTCGCATGTTAGTCCATGACATTGGCTTTACTTTAAGAAAAATATTTTGTTCCAGGAATGATGGATTTGAAAATGGTATTTTTGAAATGAATGTTACTTAACAGTTCATGATGAACCGAGAAAAGAAACAATTTTAATGAAACACAAGTAGTACAATTTTTTGTGTTTTATTTACCTTAAGAACAATAATATACATACTAGATACTTTTAATCATGTAAGAAATTTTAAGAAATACCATTTAATCAGATAAATTTTTCACGGGTTCAATTAAAAATCTGAATTCTCGAAACAGCAGCACACTTTTTTTACGGTCTATTCATGCAAAGCACTTTTTAGTTACTAAATTCATATCATCATATAATGTCTGAACTCAAGACTGGAATTTTATAAAATGTATTATTTACTTCCTATTTCGCTTTTTCTTCACATATGATGCACGAATTCACAATCTTATTTTTTCTATTATTGAATCAACATATCGACATGTGATGTCTTCAGTGTCCTTGTAATATGTCTTTTTAAATAAAGGCAGGCAATGTTTTCTCAAAAAAAAATCCACAAATCTCACTTATATAATTGTGAAATAATTATTTAGTAGGTAAAATAAACAATTAAAATGAGATTTCTATAAAAGCACAATCTGAATGACATGACGCACATATTAGTATTTTTTAATTCTGGTACTAGTTATTTAATTGTGATTGACTAAATATCCGTGAAGCATATATTTTTCCTTACAGATATGTCCCGGAAGGATTTTGGTTTATTTGGGAGACAGGCATATTTTCTAAGAACACATAAGGGATGTTCGAGCCTATACATATTTATTACTACAAGTTAAGCAGAGACTTGTTTCGTATAATAATCCCTTAGGAATTATGACGAATTTTGAAAAGTGTTGTGAAATTTCTTATATTTGGAAGAAAAACCGGAGAGTTCCAGTATTCTGAAGTACCTGAACTACGGAAAACGTTATGTTCCATAGTTCCGTGGTGTGAGAACGTGGGTACGAGCACTCCACATCAGCATTTAGAATAAATATTTTTGTGGAAGCTTAAGGGAAAAACAACAAATATTTTGACTGGTTTAAACTCTAACGTCATGAAATTTGTTCATTATGATTAATTTAATAAAAAAAATTTTAATAAGTAATAGAAGTTGGAGAAATTTTAATGGAGTTACACTGCTCATACCTTAATGATTCGGACTGGTTTCATTATTTTGAAAAACTTCCACTGAAAATAACGCCCATGTGGCTCATTACAGCTATCTAGGACAGAAACAGAAAATGCTTTGTATAAACTTAAACCTTCAGATTGACAACAGTGCGACTGATAAAGATATACATCTAATGCAGGCATTGCCAATTGCAACCTTAGGCTTTTTCCTAGTGCTGGGGATAGCAAGCTGGTCTTTGAAGCAACTTATTGAGAATGTTGGGCAATTTTCTTTCAAAGACTGTTTATACACACAGATTAAATACATGCCACTGAACGATTTAATGTCCACTTATCCATTGAGCATTGTGGGATAGCCATTTGTCTAATAGCACCCAGTGTACCCATTTCGAATCCTTCGGATGCACACATGCAAATATAAAACAACACAAAATCTTCCGGTCGACTTTGAAGCGACTTTTTAGCGCCAACACAGACTAGAGTGTACACATATATCAAGTTAATGCCTTATACAGGTTGTCCCATAAATATTGGGACAAACTTTAAGGGGAGGTAGGGTACATCAGAAGGATTCAGATTTGCATAGTAATTTGTGGTCAGAAACGCCGTGGAAAAGTAGTATGACAGGTGTAAGAAATGTAGAGATACAAGATTTAGATCTTCTGAAATGTTTATTGGTCAAAGATATAACATGTGTTCTGGTACAAGATATTTGAAAATGTCACAAAAGATGTTCCATTTTTAGCGATGCATTCGTTACACCGTCGGACCATAGACTAAAGAACTCTCTCAAATATACCCGGATTTTGTTGGATCTCCACAGCAGCACAGACAATTCTTACAACCAGCTCTATTTCTGAATCCATGGATGTTGCGTCCACAACACTTTTCAGTGCACCTCAAAAAAAGAAATCCATGCTGTTTAAATGAGGAGAGCGTGGTTGCCAGGTTACCGGTCCAACACGGCCAATCCATCGGTGACCAAACACCTGATTCAAATGTTCACGAACACAGCTGCCATAATGGGGAGGTGCCCCATCATGTTGAAACCACATATGATGTCTGATATGTTATGGCACAGGGTCAAGTAATGTTGGTAGAACCTCTTGCAAAAAGATGAGATATTGCGCAGATGTTAGTGGCGATGGCAACAAATGAGGTCCGACTAAGACGTCAGAAACCACACCACCCCAAACATTCACTGAAAAGCGATGTTGTGCAGCATATGGTCTTATGCCATGGGGATTTTCACCAGTCGCCATAAATGCGCATTGTATTAGTCGAACACCCCATCTCGCATTAATTACGTTTCATCCGTCATTAAAACGTAGGAAGGTAAATTCGCATCTTGGCAACACTGATCGAGATACCACCGTTCAAAACGTTCACGAGGTGGGTAATCTGTGGGGAGCAGTAACTGTACGTTTTGCAGATGGTATGGGTGTAAGCCTTCACGTTGCAAAACACGATGAACACTATTCCGAGATCCTCCAACGGCAGTAGCGACGGCTCGTACGCTGGCACTCGGATTCATTCTAACGGTATCCAACACATTTTCTTCCATCCTAGGAGTTAAAGTCACTCGTGGCTTGCCCTCACTATGTCTATCACCTCGTAACGACCCATATTCACACAAATTGTGATGCAAATTACTGAACATCCGGCGATCCGGTGCATCTCTCTGTGGGTACCTTTCCCGATACAACCTTTCAGCCGCTCTTGCATTTCCTTCTGCCAATCCATAAATCAGGTGCATATCTGCCATCTCCATGTTCGTAAAAGTTCCATACTCCTCTCAGGGCGATCGCAGCTGAAATGACTGAGGCATTGCAGGTCTGCTTCTTTAAATACTACCTACCGACGAATGAAGGAGTTTCGGACCACTGGTTACTATGCAAATCTGAATCCGTGTGATGTCCCCTACCTATCCTTAAAGTTTGTTCCAATATTTATGGAATACCCTGTATATATATATATATTTCATCTTATTATTTAAAAAATAAAATCGTTTAGCAGAAATAAATTATCAATAGTGAATATTTTTTTAAATAAACCTGAGGGAAACGTTATTTGCATGAAAAATTAAGTGCACAAAGCATCATCTGCGTGGAAAATAGTAATTTTCAAAGTATATCCTTTGATAACATAATTAGCTCTCCCGTTTTTGCTTAATCAAGAAAGAAAATTTAATGAATTTAAGTTTATAGGATCCTTTAATTTTTGTTTGATAACGAATCCTATAACAATTTTTTATCCTAATAAATTAAAATGTCAATATAATTTAAGCAATTGAATCCTTGAATATTTTCAATACTTGTTGTACTATCTATAGCAATTTAAAATAACTTTGAAAATATTTTAGTAGCAACTGCATGAGAAATTTTAGCTCTGATAGTTCTGGATCTGACAAAATTTTAATCGGGTCATGCGTAATGTTACTTATTATTTCACAGGAATTTTATTTTTTTGTTACTTATTAACTTATGTTACTTATTAATAATTATTATAATAATTATTAATTTGTTATTATTAAGTATATCATTTTCTCTGTGAACTATTTATAACTATACAACTAATGGTCTTATGGAAGTTAACATAATTTTTACATTGATACTTGATAAATTGGTAAATCTAGTCTTTTATTTCATTACAGTAAAAAATAAGGAAGAAGATAAGAAATTTATCGTAAGATTTATTTTTTAAATGTTGATTTTTCAAAAGTATTGTGGACACGAGTCTTTTTTAAAAAGTGACAACTTGTCATTGTTTCACTTAGATCCCAAAATAGTATTTTCTGAGAGGGGAATTGAAAAAGTACTTTCTCATATTGCCGCATTGAAGAAAGGAAGTCGAATCTCCATGGCCGAACGGTCATGGCACTGGTCTCATGATCAAGAGACCTGGGTTCGAATCTCGCCAGAGACAATGTGATTAATAGTATATGTAAATACTTAATTCCTCGATTTTATTTTTTTCCTTTATTTCATGTTTCAGAAGATACTGGACATATCTTTAATTTACCAGACAAGTGTTCTGGATATATGTATAAGCGATCTGTTCTCGTTAAAATCAGCTGATTTATTCATTAAAAAAAATCCGTCAAACTAGAATAGAGGGATTCACTTGCTGTGGGTGTATGGTACAACACAGTCAGCATTCCTCGATAACAAATAACGCCATTTATTAACACGAATACACAGATGACAAAAAATACAGCAAAGATGTACACAGCAGCCCAAGAGTAGTAATCATCCATAACAGCACACAAAAAGGCCAGACAGAACCCAGAAGGGAGGGTAATCCACGTAATTATTCACTATGGTCTCTTCAAACGGCTGCAACTCTCCACAGTCTCCTCGCTTTAGCTGCACTCAGCTGCCGTCTCGCAATCACAGGACTGTCTACTCATTATACGACTCGATGCTGCTTCAATACTTTTCAATTTGTAACAAATAAAAACATCATACATAAATGCATAAAGAACAAATGGCAAGTAATCTTCCAAATAAGCAATAATATTTTATACAAATAAGTGTCTTATAAAAACAAAAAAATTAGTTAAAGAAAAGTCTAAAAATGAATACAGAAAAAACAATTTTTAAGATTAAAAATGACACTAAATATTTTTATAGTAAATAATATGTACAAATACATGATAAAAGAACAAATGAAAACATAATACATAAATACAGAAAAGAACAAATCATAAGTTATCTTCCAGAAAAGCAGGCACATATCCCATGATGAGGTCTCCGATGAAGACTCGTCCCCTAAAAAAGATGGTTCTTTTAAAATATAACAGGGAGAAATTGTTAATTTTAAAATGTTCAAAAGTAAAATGCTATGTATTTATACTATATAAGATTTTTTTTTCAAAAAATCTATTAGTATTCTAAAAATTATCTAATTTAAATTTAAAGGTTGCAGTATTTTAATGCATAATACTTCTAATAATGTGCATACACTGACATGATATCTAGAAATTTCCTTACGGGAAATTGTATTTACAAAAAAATTGTTCAAAATTCTTTAGAGTGCCTAAAAATAGTTTTATTATAGTTTTTTTTTTTACTGTTGTATGGCTTGCTTTTTTATTCCATTGCTTTTTGATAATACAGAATACATCAGTATTTGATTTTTTTTCTATTAAGATTAAGCGCCTAAAAAATAACGTATAATTTTTTAAAACTCGATTTTTAATTAAATATATAGTGTTTAACAAAAATATCTTATTTTAAAAAGACAATTTTTTTTCTAACTTAATAATACTTATTGAAAGATTTTTTTAATTGCTTGAAATAAAAATCCAGGTATACAAGAGATTCAAACCAACAAATATTGTAATGATATGAAGTCAGACAAAAATCATGAATTTATATAAATATTTTTTTCATTAAAAACATAGAAGCGATGCTAAAGTCATGAAGGCATTTGAAAAGGATTGAAATATTATATGTAAATAAAGCAATATTATTCCCACTCGTAATATATTTTACTTTTATAAAATTTGGAAATTCTTTAATAATGCTATTTATTCCGGATTAAGTCAAATTCAAGGCCAAGTGGTTTTACAGTTACATCTTAATAAAATTGTAATGGAAAAAAAAATCAAATTCTGTATTTTAATTTACTTCCAACACAAATCCGATTTTTAAAAAAATTGTGTATTTTAATATATTCCGATTTATTATTTTAAATTGTTATGGGATATTTCATTCAATCTTTATTCTCAAATTCCTTATTAGATTCGACTTTTATTCATTGATTACCAGATTATCAAATTCATTATTTATACTGAATTAAATTTAATCAATTAGTTGATAGTATTCAAAGTGACCGAAATCCAATATTATCAAAGAAAACTCTTTAATATACGACGTAAAAACTCAAATGATTGGTATATCCTGTTCTGAAAGAATTATTGAATACCAGAAAAAAAAAAAGGACATTCTAGAAATAAACAAAACCCTTTATAATCGCATGCGTTGTTTTCAGATTAACAATAATCAAATGAGTATTTAAATAAAACGTATCATGTTTGTAAAGTTGACTAAAAATTATAAAACATTTA